>NC_064630.1:39857500-39937500 GCF_023864275.1 Schistocerca cancellata
ATCTAGTGATCTGACTTCTTGGAGTTGAGTAGGACTATCTCTAAGTGACCCACAGACAGATTCCAGTAAGAGGGCTCCACCCTGAATCATTTGGCTATCTCTTACTTGTTTGTATGTTTGTCTTTCAAAAATGAAATAGTCATCAGAAAATATGATACTGATTTAGGTTAGCTGAAGAAGGTAATTACTTTGCTATCCAGGAGAGGCTGGTTGAGGAAATGCTCAGCAGCAAATAGAACAAACATTTAATGTTTGTTTTAGATTTTCTTAGTACATAAATTTATTCTGCTACCACTGAATGAAATGAAGTTTTCTTTATTCTTAATGGGAGTAGTTTTAATTTTTCAGCTTGTTGTCAATGATTTTATATTTCTCCTTATTTGTTTTACAATACAAGCATTAATCAGTACATAATTTCACTAGAGAAATTGAAAACTAGCTTTTGTTATTTAGTCATGCTAGTACATCCCAATCTGAGAAATAAATGGGTGTAAGTTCAGTTTCCACAATCTCAGCTTAGACTTTATTGGAGTAAGACCCATACATTGCTTTATTTGTGTTTAAAAGGCACCTGTCATTGTCTTGCACAGGGCTAATTTAGGTAGTGTTACATGGACATGCACCCATTTAACACTGCCTAAATTAGCCATCTGGTAGAGCATGACTAGCATCTTTCACCCATGAATGAATCATTGTATGAATCTGACAAATAAGGCCTCAAGTTGAAATTGAACTTTCCCCTTTACCTCTCAGCCAAGGATATCTAACATCCTTTACTGACAACCATGTTAGGAAATGGTAGATTGCTACTTACAATATAGAGGAGATGTTGAATTGCAGACAGGTACAACGGAAAGACAGCTATACATTTGAGCTTTTGGCAAAAAGGCCTTCTTCTAAAGTAGAAACATACACACATGCACATGCACAACTCACAGACTTGTGACTATTGCCTCTGGTCACTGAGTCTGAGTCTGGCCTCAATGGCCAGAGACAATACTCACAAGTCTGTGAGTTGTGCATGTGTGTTTGTTTTTTCTACTTTAGAATCAGGCTTTTTCGTCAAAAGCTCAAAGGTGTAGCTGTCTTTTTGTTGTGCCTGCCTTCAGCTCAGTGCCTCCTCTATATGGTGAGCAACAGTCAATCCTTTTAGTAATAGTGTCGTTATTCATTCCTGGATTTCCCATCCTCTACTGAAATATTTTTTCCTTATTTTGTCAAAAACAACAATCTTATTTACACAATTACTGTTATAATTATAAGAAAGACCACAACTTACCTTACTTTGTATACATGTCAAAGTTTTACTAAGCAGATAAACAATTTTCACTGACTTAATTTTTAATTACACGATACAGATAAATAGGTTATTTCTGTTTTGCTACAACTGATAGATAGTATTGATATTCTGTCAGCAAACAAGCAACATGCATGTTTAACCTCCATTGGTGTCACAACAGACAATATTTTCATATTTTGTTGGAAGAACATGAAGCTGCCAACTCTTTTCACAATGAACAGAGATTTAATGACATCAAAGGTACTTGCCACCAGTCTCCAATACATAAAAACAATAAATTTAGTTACGTTGCCCATCAGGCCTTTTTTAAAAATAACCATTAATTTTCATGTTTTGTCCATATTAATAAAGACACAGCTGAAACTTACGTTTCTAGTAATAGAACATAGCAAGTGCTAAGTCAGCATATACACAGTGCTTATAAGTCATGTATTTAATTATTAAAATGGATTGCATGTGTTGGAATGCCAGGCAGTGAAGACCCAGTACAATAATTTCTCTGAGAGTGCACACATGAAGCGGACGATTTCCACGAATTGCTGAGATGCAATCCTTTGTCTCAGTTTTGTGCCAATACTTTGGATGTATGTTACTGTATAGACTATACATAAATGTTACGGAATGTCATTTGGGGATTTCTGGAGCAGAGGGCACTATGACATCATCACTGTTTCTCTAAAATCAACAGATATGTTTTCTCAGAAATTAAAATGAAAAACATGAACATTGTTGTGTTTGCTCACTGATCTAGTAATAATATGCCATGTTACAAAAGGAACATTTGGAGAAAGAATTTTCCAAAAGGCAGGAGTGCTTGTACTAAGACAGAAGGACTGATCCTGCACTTGTAGATGACATCCATATACAGGAAATATTAAGAGGAGTTTAAAGAAGTTAGCAATGCAATGTTGAAGACAATCTTTTAAAATCTAGAGAGTTAGGAATAGTAGGGGGAGTATTTGTCAAGTAAGACACAGGGAAAAAAAGAAACATGAAAAAGAACCATTGCAGTTGATCCAATTAAGCAGCAAGTAACGCAAAATTCTGAGAAGTGTGCTTCTTTCACTTGTCTGCTGTACTACTGTAGGAACTCATGAGCATTAAGAGCTCAGCTGCCACAAGTGGAGGAAGCAGTTTTTTCACAGAAGTATAGTTAGTGGATTCTGTTTTTGGGACAAGTAAATCAGATCTTCCAACTAGTGTGCCCCCTACATTTATGTGTCTTACGTGTCATACAGGGAAGAATGTATGTTGAAGTTTATATGTATTTGCAGTCTTCCTATATAAATACTTTATCTGAGTGTATTATTATATTTGTAATTAAAAAATGAATACTTTTTAGATATGTCAAAGCAGAGATTGGATGTAAGGCAGTCTTACAAAAGAGTGAAAGACCAAGAAGAAGCTGTATGTAGGTCATGTGGGGGGTGAAAGAATGTATAATCTCCACAGTAATTTAGAATGACACAACAAAGATTATAATACAATGGTGAACATACACACTCACACATAAACAATGTGTAAAAGTGTGTGTGTTTGTGTGAATAATCATGTGATATAAAACTTTAGTAGATCTGGAAAGAAAATTTGTAGTAAACGTGTGCTTAAAAGTAGGTTTTCCATTCAGAATTTTATGGTTTTCTCAATAATAATACCAGATGATTTTAGTAAATAGGAACAAGCAGCAGAAAACGATCTCTGAGAAGGTAAGGAACAAAAATGTGTTAATCTATTCTAAGGCAGGAACACCCTCTTGTAGGTGGAGATAAAAAAATATTTTAACAGTGATCCTGGTATCAGCATCAGGCAGGTGGCCTGCCAACACATGGTGAGCTGTACAACTGTGTGGAATGTTCTCCATTAAAACTGCCACCATCCATATCCTCTGTGAGAGATGGTATCATCGACCTTCACAACATTTGCCCATGTGCTGCCAAGAGTCTCCACAATAAATTGGCAGCAAACTGTCGACATTAGTTCAACCTCAGTGTGGGGACTGTTGGCAACCACTTTGTGGGACCAGTTATCATTCCACAATGCCTCGCAGGTGAGGCATATCTGCACTTCCTGTGGGTGCCACTGCCTCCCCTGTTGTGAGACATGCATTTTTCGTTACTAAGGCTAGTGTGCCTGGTATTTCATGTTGCTCCAGCTCACTGCCATCTCAAATGTGGAGCTCAAATGTTCACGACTTGTCTTACATCTTCTTATGTGAGCTTTCAGTCATTGAAACCTACACCGTCAAAGATCTTTTATCGTCACTTTAAAGTGGTTGTACCTCCCTTGGAATGCACTTCTGGCCATATGTCCATATGATGTGTCTTGCTTCTTATCCTCTCAGGAATTGTTTCCTGTAGTTTGTCCCCATTTAGCAAAATCACCTCATATACTTTACTGAGATAGGATATATTATTAATTGTGTATTGCCTTTCTGAATATTTGAATTAAGTACAGTGGGTTCAAGTCCACATTGCTCAAGTGTATAGGAGCATGCAGTGGTTTAATTTATAATGCTCATAAAGTATTTTATGTCATAGAGTTATTAGTTTGTAGATGTGTTTGAGGTGTACAGCGATTTTTATGAATGTGCAAAGAGCAACACAATAAATGTAGAACAACTAGTCTGGAACCCAAAACTGCATAATTACATTGAAAATACAAATTGGATATCTTCATGAATCTTTGAGACAAGTTGGTAATTGAATTACAAGTACTTGACACAATGGTATACTGTGAAGTAAAGTGCGTGTGTGAATGAGGTAAGACAACTGGTGCAATAGCACTGATTGCAAATAAAATCTGTGTGTCTAGGAATGAAATATAGCAATTACCGAGTCAGAAAATCCACAGTACTTATAAGCCATGGGTTTAGTTATTAAAATGGATGGCACAGGTGGGAAAGCAAGGCAGTGAAGACTCAAAACAGTAACTCCTCTGAAACTGCACACATGAAGTGAGTGATTTCTATGTATTATCGGGCTGGTATGCCCTGTCTCAGTTGAGTAGTTGTCTGCCAACTGTATTTCCAAACCTTTCTTGACCACTGAATCCCAGAAGGATGAGGCTGTGTCCAGTAACTTATCTTTCACGTAAGACATGGAATTCAGTGGAAATCAGTGTTCAGCCACTGTAAATTTGGTGGGCTGTAGAAGGCAGGTGAGTCACTGGTGTTCAAGGCGCTGCTCTTGTACTATTCTTGGAAACCACTACCTTCTCATGTGCACTCGCAAAGAAATTATTTTTCTAAATCCTTGCTGCTTGTAACACATGCTGTTTATTTTCATATTTAAGAACCTAGTTTGTAAGCACTGCAGATTTGCTTATTTGGCATTTGCTACATTTTATTCTTAGACGCATCAGTTTTATTTGTGACTGGTGTTGTTGTTCTAACTGTCTTCTCTATGACACATGTGCATTTTACTACACAGTATATCATTGTGCAAAGTGGTTTTAATTCAGTCACCAACTTATCTTGAAGATGGCTGTACTGTTAACAGCATAAATATTGGAAGGTGAAATATTTCTGTCTTTGATGCACACCTGATACAAGATCGAATATGTAAATAGATTATCTGTGTCTTCAGTATGTCAAAAATATGTAAAGTGCAACAGATGCTTCATGCTGCATATTAAATTCAAGGAAGCAACATTACCCCAGGATCATGGAGGCCAGGTGTTTGAAATTCCGTTTTTGCTGTTCAGTTGAAACAACTTGGGGTTCCAAATGAAATACAATGAAAGATCCACCTGCAAAAAAACTGTCCCAGTATGAGCACTACTGCAAAGCCTCCTGCTACAGTTTTAAGTACAGTATTTTCAAAAATTGTCGGTGTTGATCTTTGTTTACATTTCCTGCCATGCCCTCTCCAGCTGTCTTTTCTTTGGCAAACAGTTTGGGTGGTGCTTTGATGATGGATGAAGGAATTTGTTGGCCCAAATGCTTATGACTCTTTTGCCTTTGTGTGTACATCTGTGAACTGATGTTATTTCAAAAGGAGATGCTGTTCATTTTTATTTGCTGAGAAGAGTTATGTGTCAGTGTGATGTGGAGTGGAGTCAGGCTGTTGAAAAATTTTAGACCAGACCAAATAAATAAAAAGGACTGCGGCAAACTGCTAAGGGGGGGGGGGGGGGGGCGAATAGTTTTTTTCAATATTTGTTTTTGTTGATTAGCTACTTTGGCACTCATTTTAGATGGTGATCATTGTATACTTTAAATCATTTATTACTGATTAGACACACAATTTCATTCATGGAATCTTTTGAGATTTCTCTTTAGTTGGAAAGCATTCCTTTGGAAAGTCATTCATCTTTTAAAAGAAACAAATATTCAGTGCTGTTTAACAAAAATAGAGATCACACCCTTAGAAGCATATTTGAATAATATTTTTGTATAAAATGTGTATAGCAAAGATGCATATTTAATGCATACAATATATGTACTCATATTACACCAAAAACAGACAACATGTGGCGTGTCGGTGCATTATGGCTTTGCAGGACGGAGAGATGTTTCAACAGTCCATCCAGGCTCAGGAGCACCAAAAATACCACGTCCTGGATATTCTTCTAGTCATCATGGTTCAATCCCGAAAACTGGTGGGATGTCAGGAGATGGTCAAGAAGCAGATGCTGATGGTAGTGGTGCTGGACATGATTATATACAGGAGGATTCATACGATGCAGTCCAGTTACCAGTTGGTGATGAGACGCTGCCGTGGAGGAAACCCAGGCGTAAGCAGCTTTTTCCCGTGCACCCATCACAAACCACAGTTCCCTGGACACAGGAGAAAATACAGCTAAGAAGAACTGCTCAGCACCGGAGGAGTATTGATAAAGAGCATCTTGAGGAAGTACAGTTGAAAACTGTCAGTGGGGGGGTACAGCTTAAAAAGAAAGTTCGGCAGGATATAGATATTAGAAGTGAAAGACCTGAAGAACAATATAGCGGGACTGACACTGATGATTCGCTGTACAGTGTTATGGACAAGACAACGGGAATAGAGCAGATAGCCACAGAAGAAGATTCAACAATTTTACATTTGGACCAAATGAAAGAAACACTTGAAGAAATACAAAAGAAACCACATTTGCCAAAGAAAGAGGATCAAAGATTACCTTCAGAACAAGGAAGGAAACACATAAAAAAAGATAGCAGAATAACAGTGACAGAAGAAGATGATGTGACACGATTAGGAGTGCAACAAGAGAGAGAAAGGACAGAAAGATTCTTTCGAAAAGGAAAACCTTCAGACAAGACATTGCCAGCAGACATGTTGGATGATAATGTTACAAAAAGGAGTCCACTAGTGACAGACTTCACAAAAGATGATAAAAATGCAGAAAAATCAACAGTACCATGGAGAACCAAGAAACCAGAAAGCTTGAAAGGATATCCACATGATGTGCACCAGAAAGTTGACAGTGTTCCTGAAGAGGCATCACTTGAACCAAAGCCTGAGGCACCAGTACAAGAGCAGGTATCACATTTACCATGGGTACGAGGTAAGAAACCTAAGCAACCCGTCCAGGAGAAAGAGGAAATTACTTTGAAACCAGTGAAGAAGGATATTCCAGAAAAGACAATCGAAAGAGAAATAGTACAGTTGAAGCCTGTAGAGAAACAGAAACCAACAGTGGAAGAAAAAGACAAAATAGTGCTGAAACCAGTGAAGAAAGACACAAAGGAAGTAACCAAAGAACAGGAATCTCTATCAAAGGAAATACATAAAGAAGATGTAAGTGCAGAAAAAACAAGAGAGATCAAGAGTGTAAAGAAACCAGAGACTTTGAAAGAGACTGCACATGATTTAGAAGAGAAAGCAGACATTGCTCCAGAAGGAGTATCTCTTGAGGAAAAGCCTGAGGCACCAGAGCAGGACCAGGTATCACATTTACCATGGGTACGAGGAAAGAAACCTAAACAACCTGATCAGGAGAAAGAGAAGATAATGTTGAAACCAGTGAAAAAGGATATTCCAGAGAAGAGAGAAGAAAAGGAAATAGTACAGTTGAAGCCTGTACAGAGACAGAAACCCACAGCAGAAGTAGAAGACAAAATAATGTTGAAACCTGTGAAGAAGGACACAAAGGAAGTATTCAAAGAAGAGGAATCACTTCCAAGCAAAGTGCCTAAAGGAGACTCAACTGTAGAAAAACCAAAAGAGATCAAAAGTATAAAGAAACCAGAAAGTCTGAAAGAGGTTCCTTGTGATGTGGAAGAGAAAGCAGACATAGTCCCAGAAGGAGTGTCTGTTGAGGAGAAGCCTGAGGTACCAGAGGAAGATCAGGTATCACGCTTACCATGGGTACGAGGAAAGAAGCCTAAACAACCTGTTCAGGAGAAAGAGGAAATTACTTTGAAACCAGTGAAGAAGCGTGTTCCAGAGAAGATAGAAGAAAAGGAAACAGTACAGTTGAAGCCTGTACAGAGACATAAACCAACAGCAGCAGAAGAGGATGAGATAAAGCTGAAACCTGTGAAGAAGGACACAAAGGTAATAAGCAAAGAAGAGGAATCTCTTCCAAGTGAAGTGCCTAAAGAAGACACTACTGTAGAAAAACCAAAACAGATCAAAAGTATAAAGAAACCAGAGAGTCAGAAAGAGGTTCCACATGATGTGGAAGAGAAAGTAGACATAGTTCCAGAACGAGTGTCTGTTGAGGAAAAGCCTGAGGAACCAGTGGAAGATCAGGTATCGCGCTTACCGTGGGCTCGAGGAAAGAAGCCTAAACAACCTGTTCAGGAGAAAGAGGAAATTACTTTGAAACCAGTCAAGAAAGATATTCCAGAGAAGATAGAAGAAAGAGAAATTGTACAGTTGAAGCCTGTAGAGAAACAGAAACCAATGTCAGAAGAAAAAGACAAAATAAAGCTGAAACCTGTGAAGAAGGACGAAAAGAAAATAACAAAAGGAGAGGAAACTCTTCCAAGGGAAGTGCCTAAAGAAGACATAATTCCAAAAAAACCAAAAGAGATCGAAATTGTAAAGACGCCAAAGAGTATGACAGAGGTACCACGTGATGTCGAAGAGGAAGCAGACATTGCTCCAGAAGGAGTGTCAGTTCCAGAAAAGCCTGAAGCCCCAGAACAAGAGGAGGTATCGCGTGTACCATGGGTACGAGGAAAGAAACCTAAACAACCTGTTCAGCAGAAAGAAGAGATCACTTTGAAACCAGTGAAGAAGGATATTCCAGAGAAGACAGAAGAAAAGGAAATAGTACAGTTGAAGCCTGTACAGAGATATAAACCAACAGCAGAAGAAGAGGATAAAATAGTGCTGAAACCTGTGAAGAAGGAGACACAGGAAGTAATTAGAAAAGAGGAGTCTCTCGCAATGGAGGTGACTGAAGAGGATACAATTGTAGAAAAATCAAAAGAGATAAAGAGAGTCAAAAAACCAAAGAGCTTGAAAGAGGCACCACAGTATGTGGAAGAGAAACCAGAGATGGTTCCAGAAAGACTACCTGCTAAGGAAAAGCCTGAGGAACCAGAACAAGATCAGGTATCGCATTTACCATGGGTACGAGGAAAGAAACCTAAACAACCTGAACAGGAGAAAGAACAGATTACTTTGAAGCCAGTGAAGAAGGATATTCCAGAGAAGATAGAAGAGAAGGAAATAGTACAGTTGAAGCCTGTACAGAGACATAAACCAACAGCAGAAGAAGAGGATAAAATAGTGCTGAAACATGTGAAGAAGGAGACACAGGAAGTAATTAGAAAAGAGGAGTCTCTTGCAATGGAGGTGACTGAAGAAGATACAATTGCAGCAAAATCAAAAGAGATAAAGAAAGTCAAGAAACCAATGAGCGTGAAAGAGATGCCACAAGATGTGGAAGAGAAACCAGAGACGGTTCCAGAAAGACTATCTGTTGAGGAAAAGCCTGAGGCACCAGAGCAAGATCAGGTATCACATTTACCATGGGTACGAGGAAAGAAACCTAAACCACCTGTTCAGGAGAAGGAAGAGATTACTTTGAAGCCAGTGAAGAAGGATATTCCAGAGAAGATAGAAGAAAAGGAAATAGTACAGTTGAAGCCTGTACAGAGACACAAACCAACAGCAGCAGAAGAGGATGAAATAATGCTAAAACCTGTGAAGAAGGACACAAAGGAAATAAGCAAAGAAGAGGAATCTCTTCCAAGGGAAGTGCCTAAAGAAGACACAACTGTAGGAAAACCAAAACAGATCAAAAGTATAAAGAAACCAGAGAGTCAGAAAGAGGTTCCACATGATGTGGAAGAGAAAGTAGACATAGTTCCAGAACGAGTGTCTGTTGAGGAAAAGCCTGAGGTACCAGTGGAAGATCAGGTATCGCGCTTACCGTGGGCTCGAGGAAAGAAGCCTAAACAACCTGTTCAGGAGAAAGAGGAAATTACTTTGAAACCAGTCAAGAAAGATATTCCAGAGAAGATAGAAGAAAGAGAAATTGTACAGTTGAAGCCTGTAGAGAAACAGAAACCAATGTCAGAAGAAAAAGACAAAATAGCGCTGAAACCTGTGAAGAAGGACGAAAAGGAAATAACAAAAGAAGACGAAACTTTTCCAAGGGAAGTGCCTAAAGAAGACATAATTCCAGAAAAACCAAAAGAGATTGAAGTTGTAAAGAAGCCAAAGAGTATGCCAGAGGTACCGCGTGATGTGGAAGAGGAAGCAGACATTGCCCCAGAAGGAGTGTCAGTTCCAGAAAAGCCTGAAGCACCAGAGCAAGAGGAGGTATCGCGTGTGCCATGGGTACGAGGAAAGAAACCTAAACAACCTGTTCAGCAGAAAGAAGAGATCACTTTGAAACCAGTGAAGAAGGATATTCCAGAGAAGACTGAAGAAAAGGAAATAGTACAGTTGAAGCCTGCACAGAGACATAAACCAACAACAGAGGAAGAGGATAAAATAGTGCTGAAACCTGTGAAGAAGGAGACACAGGAAATAATTAGAAAAGAGGAGTCTTTTGCAATGGAGGTGACTGAAGAAGATACAATTGTAGAAAAATCAAAGGAGATAAAGAAAGTCAAGAAACCCAAGAGCTTGAAAGAGACGCCACAAGATGTGGAAGAGAAACCAGAGATGATTCCAGAAAGACTATCTGTTGAGGAAAAGCCTGAGGCACCAGAGCAAGATCAGGTATCACATTTACCATGGGTACGAGGAAAGAAACCTAAACAACCTGAACAGGAGAAAGAACAGATTACTTTGAAGCCAGTGAAGAAGGATATTCCAGAGAAGACAGAAGAAAAGGAAATAGTACAGTTGAAACCTGTACAGAGACATAAACCAACAGCAGAAGAAGAAGATAAAATAGTGCTGAAACCTGTGAAGAAGGAGACGCAGGAAGTAATTAGAAAAGAGGAGTCCCTTGCAATGGAGGTGACTGAAGAAGATACAATTGTAGAAAAATCAAAAGAGATAAAGAAAGTCAAGAAACCAATGAGCGTGAAAGAGATGCCACAAGATGTGGAAGAGAAACCAGAGATGGTTCCAGAAAGTCTATCTGTTGAGGAAAAACCTGAGGCACCAGAGCAAGATCAGGTATCACATTTACCATGGGTACGAGGAAAGAAGCCTAAACAACCTGTTCAGGAGAAAGAAGAGATTACTTTGAAGCCAGTGAAGAAGGATATTCCAGAGAAGACAGAAGAAATGGAAATTGTACAGTTGAAACCCGTACAGAGACATAAACCAAAAGCAGAAGACAAAGACAAGTTAGTGCTGAAACCTTTGAAGAAAGACACAAAGGAAGTATTCAAAGAGGAGGAATCTCTACCAAGGGAGTTGGCTAAAGAAGCCACAACTGCAGAAAAACCAAAAGAGACCAAGAAAGTAAAGAAACCAGATAGCTTAAAAGAGACTCCACATGATATGGACGAAAAAGCTGATATTGTTCCAGAAAAAGTATCTGATGAGGAAAAGCCTGAGGCACCAGATCAAGATCAGGTATCTCATGTACCATGGGTACGAGGAAAGAAACCTAAACAACCTGTTCAGCAGAAAGAAGAGATCACTTTGAAACCAGTGAAGAAGGATATTCCAGAGAAGACAGAAGAAAAGGAAATAGTACAGTTGAAACCTGTACAGAGACATAAACCAACAGCAGAAGAAGAGGATAAAATAGTGCTGAAACCTGTGAAGAAGGAGACACAGGAAGTAATTAGAAAAGATGAGTCTCTTGCAATGGAGGTGACTGAAGAAGATACAACTGCAGAAAAATCAAAAGAGATAAAGAAAGTCAAGAAACCCAAGAGCTTGAAAGAGATGCCACAAGATGTGGAAGAGAAACCAGAGACGGTTCCAGAAAGTCTATCTGTTGAGGAAAAGCCTGAGGCACCAGAGCAAGATCAGGTATCACATTTACCATGGGTACGAGGAAAGAAACCTAAACAACCTGTTCAGGAGAAGGAAGAGATTACTTTGAAGCCAGTGAAGAAGGATATTCCAGAGAAGACAGAAGAAAAGGAAATTGTACAGTTGAAACCTCTACAGAGACATAAACCAAAGGCAGAAGACGAAGACAAGTTAGTGCTGAAACCTTTGAAGAAAGACACAAAGGAAGTATTCAAAGAAGAGGAATCTCTACCAAGGGAGTTGGCTAAAGAAGACACAACTGCAGAAAAACCAAAAGAGACAAAGAAAGTAAAGAAACCAGATAGCTTAAAAGAGACTCCACATGATATGGAAGAAAAAGCTGATATTGTTCCAGAAAAAGTAACTGATGAGGAAAAGCCTGAGGCACCAGATCAAGATCAGGTATCTCATGTACCATGGGTACGAGGAAAGAAACCTAAACAACCTGTTCAGCAGAAAGAAGAGATCACTTTGAAACCAGTGAAGAAGGATATTCCAGAGAAGACAGAAGAAAAGGAAATAGTACAGTTGAAACCTGTACAGAGACATAAACCAACAGCAGAAGAAGAGGATAAAATAGTGCTGAAACCTGTGAAGAAGGAGACACAGGAAGTAATTAGAAAAGATGAGTCTCTTGCAATGGAGGTGACTGAAGAAGATACAATTGCAGAAAAATCAAAAGAGATAAAGAAAGTCAAGAAACCCAAGAGCTTGAAAGAGACGCCACAAGATGTGGAAGAGAAAGCAGAGATGGTTCCAGAAAGTCTATCTGTTGAGGAAAAGCCTGAGGCACCAGAGCAAGATCAGGTATCGCATTTACCATGGGTACGAGGAAAGAAACCTAAACAACCTGTTCAGGAGAAAGAACAGATTACTTTGAAGCCAGTGAAGAAGGATATTCCAGAGAAGACAGAAGAAACAGAAATTGTTCAGTTGAAACCTGTACAGAGACATAAACCAAAAGCAGAAGAAGAAGACAAGTTAGTGTTGAAACCTATGAAGAAGGACACAAAGGAAGTATTCAAAGAGGAGGAATCTCTACCAAGGGAGTTGGCTAATGAAGACACAACTGCAGAAAAACCAAAAGAGACCAAGAAAGTAAAGAAACCAGAGAGCTTAAAAGAGACTCCACATGATATGGAAGAAAAAGCTGATATTGTTCCAGAAAAAGTATCTGATGAGGAAAAGCCTGAGGCACCAGATCAAGATCAGGTATCTCATGTACCATGGGTACGAGGAAAGAAACCTAAACAACCTGTTCAGCAGAAAGAAGAGATCACTTTGAAACCAGTGAAGAAGGATATTCCAGAGAAGACAGAAGAAAAGGAAATAGTACAGTTGAAACCTGTACAGAGACATAAACCAACAGCAGAAGAAGAGGATAAAATAATGCTGAAACCTGTGAAGAAGGAGACACAGGAAGTAATTAGAAAAGCGGAGACTCTTGCAATGGAGGTGACTGAAGAAGATACAATTGTAGAAAAATCAAAAGAGATAAAGAGAGTCAAGAAACCAAAGAGCTTGAAAGAGGCACCACAGGATGTGGAAGAGAAACCAGAGATGGTTCCAGAAAGACTATCTGTTGAGGAAAAGCCTGAGGCACCAGCTCAAGATCAGGTATCGCATGTACCATGGGTACGAGGAAAGAAGCCTAAACAACCTGTTCAGGAGAAAGAGGAGATTATTTTGAAACCAGTGAAGAAGGATATTCCAGTGGAGACAGAAGAAAGAGAAATTGTACAGTTGAAGCCTGTTGAGAAACCGAAGCCAACAGCCAAAGACGTGGAAAGAATTACCCTTAAACTTGAACCAGCAGTGGAGAAACAAAAACCTTTAGAGAAACTTGTGTCTGAAAGGGAAATACCTTTAATTCCAAGTAATGAGGAATCTCCCTTACAAGATAGTAAGGAGATCACCAAAGTACCTTGGCGACGTGGAAAGAAACATGAGGCACCTGAACTGGAAAAGGAGGAAATTACTTTGAAACCTGTGAAAAAGAGTATTCCTGAGAAAACTGATGATAGGAAAGAATTGCGATTGAAGCCTGTACCTAAAGAGAAACCATCAGGTGATGAGGTACAGGAAGTTATGCTAAAACCTGTGAAGAAGGACAAAAAGGAAGTAATTACAGAGAAAGAGGGTGTAACTATAAAAGAAGTAGGAGATAACCAAATAGGGGAAGAAAAAAATTTGCAGGAGCTGAAACCAGAAGAGCTGCCTAAGGATGACACTCCTACCAAAAAATCCAGTGTACCTTGGAGAAAAAAGAAACCAGTGCCCATGAAGGAGGCTCCACTTGACGTGGAGGAATTAACGGACACTGCTCCAGAAATGTCTAAAGTTACCATGACTCCTGATATGCCTAAACTTGCAGATGCTCCAGATACTTTAAAGGAAGTTCTAGATGAGAAACCAATGCTACTTCCTGTAAGACTGATTGATGAACAAGATGAGATGGTGAAAGATTTAGTATCTGTAGGTGAAATTGCCTTGGCAAAACCCAAAGCTGTGCACCCTTCAGATAAAGAGAAATTACTGTCTGAGAGTGTACAGGTGGAAGCTACTACAGAAACTCTTGATTGGCACAAAGACATTAAGGTGGATACTTTTTCCAAAAAGAAAGTTCCTGAAGAATCCCGACCCACAATTCTTTCTGATAGTACACCATTAAGTGAATTGGAAATTGTGTCTCAGAAGCGGGTGACTGATAGTGTGTTGAAGATTCCAGAGGAACCCATTCAAGATGTGGAAAATCTTGATGTTCATCACACAGTCCGTCAGACAGTGGTACAAAAGACAGTCACAGAAGCCACTAGAACTATTTCAAAAGCTGTACCCCCAAGATTTGTTAGAAAATTGACACCTGCCATGGTGGAACCAAACAAGAAAGCAACATTTATTTGTGAAGTTGAAGGAAAGCCTTTCCCTGAATTGACTTGGTTTGTTGATGAAAAACCGTTGCCTTTGTCAAATCGCATACAGACGTCAGTTCGTGAAAATGTTGTGACACTTGAAATAAGGGATGTACTTAAAGAAGATGTTGGTATTTATTCCTGCCGTGCTTCAAATCCTGCTGGTGTGGCTACATCTGCAGCAAATTTGATCATTTTGGGTATGTGCACACATGTAAATTAGCATGTTCTGTCCCCTAACTACTGCATATGTTTTGTGGAGGCAAAATTTGGAAAGGAGTTGTGGATTTTTTTTCTTAGTTTTTGATCTTATTGCTGCTTCTTCCTCCAGGTGGCATGCTGTTTGAACTTTTTTGACTGTTAGATCTCATATTGTAGGAAAAAATTATTGTTATTGTGAATTGCATGTGACATTGGAAAGTGTTGAATAATGTAAGGTGCATATCATGTATTATCAGTGCCAGATGATACAGATATGGATATACATTCATATTTTAGAGTTTGAAACATTTTAATTTGCATGTTATTTACGTTTGTTGGCTGTAAAGATTGTTTTTTATTTTTTTAAATTTTCGACTTTGTGTTTATTGCCGGCTTCATTTATATAAATAGCATGAAATTTCTGTGAAATCTTGGCACACTCAGATGCTTTAGGAACTTGTGTGAGACTCTTGGCTACTCTTTGGTGAACCCTCAGGCATAATGCCAGAATATTTATTCAGTAGCCCCTTAGCTTTGCTTTGCACAGGGAGCTAGCAGTTGAAGTCCTAATTTTTGCTATTATCAATTAGAAATGTATCCTAGCTCAACTGTATGCAATGGCCAACAGTAAGTTTGCTTTTTTTTTACTTAGCTCTTTTAAGTTGTGTGTGAAAAGGCAAAAATTAGTTACTCTAATAGCATGAATTGCATTATTGAGTAACATTCAACACTGCTTTGTAAGTCATCAGTGTACAAATTGTGTACATTTATAATGGACTTTTGTGGAAAAAATTTGATGATTTGTTCAGAATTTACTCCAAACTCCTTTATTATGGCAAGACTCTGTTGGGAAAATGTTTGTATTAGATGTTGGTATATAACACCATTTACACATTCATGTATATCTGCAGTTTTTGTTTTGCATGGTCGTGTGGAGTATATTTATCAACTTCACGTGTTTACCTTGAATTGACAAAAAGTTGAAATACTTATTGGTTCAAATTATCTGTTTCAAGCAGATTCTGATATATTAGTTTCTGCATATTTTATGACTTCCGATGACTATAACCTCTGTTCATGGATTTCTTGCTGCATAAAATTTATATATAAACTCAAGCTTTTGTGTCCTGTCACTCACAACAGAGGAAGTCACTGAACCTTGAATTTACATACAGGTCTGACACAGCAAAAAAATCTGTGAAGCATTAATCCAAGATTTTGTGAGGTTTATTTATTATGTTTTCATTTAAACTGTTTTGATATTTTTTATTTACTCTCAAGAAATTTTGAAATTTGTACAAGTATCAGTAGAAGTCACAGAACTTTATTTATGTATCATTAATAGACTGAATATCAAACATTCTAATGCTTACATGGTTCTCCACTCATAATTTATTAACACCCTACTGCATGAGTAAGTGTAATCTTTGCCCAGAAGCACTATAAAAGTTGAAGTTTGAAATGAGTAGAAGGTGCATCTGAGGAAGTCTTTTAATATATAACAGTGTGTCCTGCAATAATGATCGTTATATCACTCATCTGGATGATAATACAGATGCAGTATCTCAAATGTACATCGCAACTACCTGATGAAGAAAGTTAATATCAATGATTTTCTTTGATCCTGGATCCACACTAGCTTTGAGATTCTTTTAATGTCACCGTGATGCCAGCAATTGTTAATTTTTTATTTTTCATGCAATTGCACAATTTCAGGTTTAGGCCTTTTTCAGTTACTTAGGTGCATTTTTTTAGCTGTCTGATCATAAAATACTTCTCATTATACATTTTTATAGTGAAAGAAGTATCAAATGTATCCAGCTGGACACAATAATTAGCAGTTGTGGGCATCATGGAATTATTAAAAAAAATTAGATGCATAGTACAGCTTGTAAATCACAGTGACTGATTACTAATGTCAGTTTGTTTTTCGCATGCTAGTTTTACACAGTCAAGGTAGGTACAATTGAAAAGTATTAGCCATCAAATGATAAACATTTTAAAATAATTTAAAAGTGTTGGCTTTCAAATCATAAACATATATATAAAAAAAAGCTTAACCCGTAACAAGAAAATTTATGGACCCATATGACCAGCATGTGTGAGCATGACTATGAAGGCACTGAAAGAGGATCAGTATATGTGGTTTTTGAATATAGTCATGCCAGAGAAGCAAAAAGTGAATTTCTGCTAACTGTCATGATTATATATAATTTTTTTTTTTCAAATTTCCAACGTAATACGAGTGACACGCTTTATATCTTAGCTCTAAATTATCTTCTTACAACTTCAACAATATTAGGAAAAGGATAGATTTATTACTCACTACAAAGAAGCCACGTTGAGTTGCAGACAGTTACAATGAAAAGACTGTTACACATTTAGCTTTCATTCAAAGCCTTCTTCAGAAAAAAACCATGTACACATTCACATAAGCAAGCACACATCATGCACACATGACCACCTTAATACCAGTCGCAGCTGGTGGAGACAGTGGTCATATGTGTGTGTGTGTGTGTGTGTGTGTGTGTGTGTGTGGGTGTGGGTGTGTGTGTATGAGGTGTGCTTGCTTGTGTGAATGTGTGTGTTTCCTTTCCTGAAAGAGACTTTAGCCAAAAGATGAATGTGTAACTGTCTCTTTCATTGTGCCAATATGCAACTTGTCATCTTTACAGTGAGTAGCAATCTATCCTTTTCCTATTCCTAATATTGTTAACATTCCAGACTGGAGTTTCCATTGTTTGCTTCTTACAGCTCCTAGATTTGAAATATGAATGAACTGCTGTATAACACATTTTTATATTACTTTAGTGTGGGCTGCTATAAGACTAAATAGATCTTTCATAAAACTGGGATTATAATATTATTTTACATCTGCAGAGAAACCAGAAATGGGCAGGGCTCCTCATTTTACTGAGCAACTGAAACCACTGTCAGCTGTTCCTGGACGTCCTGCTGAGCTGAAATGTGTTGTTGTTGGTGAGCCTACACCTGAAGTAGTTTGGTTACGTGATGGTCAGAAAGTGTTCTCTGGACCTGGCCAGGAAATGTACTACAATCCTGAATCTGGAACTGCGAGTTTGATTATCAGTGAACCAACGGATCATGATGAAGCAGTGTACAGTGTACAAGCCATTAACAAATTTGGCCGAGCAGAATGCCGAGCAAATCTCGTACTTGGTAAGAGAAAACCAAAATTGCTCTCCATTTGTGGTACCTAATAACTAATAATCATTTTTGTGCATATTAAAAACCAATTTTGATTCCACTGCTAATATATAATCCCATGTGTAGGTTGTGCTTGATCTCTCTGAAGTTGGTTACACTGGTCTTTTGTCTCAAAATATGTGATTATCTTATCAGTCCAAAGACTGGTTTGGTGCAGCTGTGGACATTAGTCTATGTTGTGTAAGTCTTTTCATGTCTGTGTAGTTATTGCAGTCTACATCCATTTGAACCTGATTGTTGTTTTCAAGCCTTTGTCTCACTCTACGATATTTACTTCTACACCTCCCTAAGTTAGCGAATCAACTATTTTGTAATGCCTCAATTTGTTTCCTATCAACCTTTTCCTTCTTTTAGTAAGACTGAACCATAGAACTCTTTTCTTCCCAATTCAGTTCAGTTCCCCTAATGTAGTAAACCAGTTACTCAACCTAACAATCTAATCTTCAGCATTATTCTGTAGTACAACATTTCAAAAGCTTCTGTTCTTGTCTGTGCTGCTTATCATCCACATTTTACTTCGCCATGTTGCTATACTCTAAACAAGTACTTTGTGAAAATATTTCCTAACACTTAAATTTATGTTTCATGTTAACATATTTTTCTTTTTCAGTAACACCTTTCAAGCCTTTTATATCCTATTTAATTGTGTAGTTAGTTATTTTGCTGCCCAAGCAGCAAAACTTGTCTACTGCTTTATTTGTCTCATTTCTTAATCCACATCAGGTGTACATCAGTTTAAATCCTATTCATCTACCCAAATTTAAGTTTTCTGTGGTTTCTCTTAATTCCTCAAGGTAAATGTCAGAATCATTCCTTTGATATCCTTCCTCATCCTTACCCAGTATTACAATCTGTGACATTTCTAATTGTCTTGTTGTCAACAGAAACTTAAACCATAACCTTCCTTCTTTCCAATCTAATTCCCTTAGCATCATCTGACTCAATTAAGTTGCATTTCATTATCTTTGTTTCAGTTTTATTGACCCTCATCCTATAACTTATTTCCAAGATACTATCCATTGTGTTCAACTAATCTTCCAAGTCCCTTGCTATCTCTAACAGAATGATAATGTCTTGACATGTCTTAACTTTTTTATTTCTTCCATTTGATATTCAAATCTCTTGCCAAAATTTTCTTTAGTATTCTTTACTGCTTACTCATTGTGTGGATCTGAATAACATGGGGCTTAGGCTATAACTGTGTCCACTCCCTTTCCCTTCTCATTTAATGTCTCCCTTTCACATTGTTTCATTCTTAGAAATGAAGTATGGGCAATACTAAGAATGTTTCTGTGTTATCATTATTGTTAATTCTCAAGATGGTGTTCAACATTAATTGATTCCTGCATCAATAGTAACATAGTAAAACAAGATAATTTCACTATTTAATGTTACATTCTGCAGTTTCATCATCAAGGGGAGAGCTTGCTTGTTCATTAATAGAGTATGCTGACATGGCTATCACAGCCCTTTGGCAACAATGAATTGATTTAGGTAGAGTCGACAATATGTGTTACACAGTAGGACAATATGTCACACGATGTGAGAGTTGCTGAATGAGTTTGTGGTTTCTCCCATATTAATGTGAGACTATTTCAGTTTCTGTCTTTGGTAAGAGGTTTTTGGTGCACTCTTTGTATTATAATCTGACTGAACTTCATCTTTTCTAGCTTTCCCTGTATTTTTCATTTTCCATGTATCAACTTTTCTTTCAAGTCCCACAAACACTCGTCTTTACCTCCACCTTGTATGCAGTGTTTATTACTCATTACACTTTCACCATCTACATCCATACCCTTTAATTCCTCTGGGGTAGTGTCTATTTGCATCCCTTTGTTTATCTTATTTTGTATCTCTATTTTAATTTTGCCATAGCTTCCTTATGTCTTATATCTTAATTCTTTACAACTGTGTTGCACTTTTGCTAGTAACTGGTATTTTTTTACTTTATTGCTGTAGTTTTCACCTTCCTTCACTTTCAAGGCAAAGTTTCACAAGCACAATTATTGAACATTTTTCATTGATAGTGATAAAATAACATTCTATACTGGTAAAAATTGAATTTTGAGTCAAATGTTTGAATACAGTAAGCAGGTTCAAACAGATGTAAGTTGCAGTGGTTATGCAGAGAGAAAAGGCTTGCACAGGATATATTAGTATGGAGAACTGAAGCTAAGTGGTCTTTGAACTGAAAACCACATGAGCAACAACTGAAACAAAAGATTTCAGTTTTTCACATTGCTGGAAACCTACTGGTTTGGTACCTTTATGATGTCTAGGACACCAATGTTAGCACACTACATCTAAGAATATATTTGAAAATGCAGGATGAATTGAAACATTAATGGCACTTGTGGCAATACTTAAGAAAATTATTTGTTTAACAGATGCAATAAAAAACAACACACGCCATTATGTATTACACAACTGTTGCCTAATAATTAATTGTTTTCGTCACTCTTTTATTTATAATATTCAGACTTTTTTGCATAACTATTTTTTCAGTTTACAAAAAAGATTATTCCTTACATTTATTATAGAAATATGAATAAATTTTGGTTGGTTGGTTGGTTTATGACATAGCCTAAAATTAGTTGTCAAATTTGCTGGCTACCTTCTTACGGACTAGTTCCTGAAAGAAATTGTCTTTTTGGCAGGTAAACCAATAGAAGCAAGACAGCCACAGTTTATGAGGGCACCATATATAACACGTCCCTTACAAGCCATTGCTGCAGTAAAAGATGAGCCTGTGGAGCTGATGGCAGCATTTGAAGGAGAACCTATACCAGAAGCAAAGTGGTTTCGCAATGGAAAGGAGGTGGTGGCTTCAGAGGGAATTGATATTGTGAAACAGACAAAACATACTGTTTTATGTATAGAAAAGATAAACAAAACCAGTACTGGAATGTATGAAGTTCGTGCTATAAATCCAGTTGGAGAGGCCAAAACATCTTGTTCTGTCACTATCAGAGGTAAATATTAGCCTTGTGCTTAGAATTATGATATATCACTACATACTTTGAGCATGGAATCAGTCATAGTCAAATGGGTAATTGTTGAATTATTGATTATAAAGCCCTGTGTACTCAAATGCTTTGGTATCTTATGATAGTCACGCTGGGAAAAACTGTAAAAGATTGATACTTTGCTTTTGTTTTTTGAAACAAAAAGCAACTGCTAGACTGTTTCAATATCTGTTGTTATTATTGTAATTTTAGAAGAACAGCCTGAAATGACTGAAGCAAGGCCACCATCTTTCATTAAGCCTCTACAGCCAAAGATTGTAACTGTTGGAGAAGTTGTTATTTTGGAGACTATTGTAGAGTCATACCCTACATGTTCATTCCAATGGTTCCATCTGTCTACTCCAGTGAAGGTAAAACTAATTTATTTTTGTTTAAAGACAAGTGACTGACTTTGTTCATTGTTGGTGTCTAACAGTAATAGATGAAATACAAACTGCCAAATTTGTGTTGCTGCCATTTTATTTTTGTTTAAAACTTTATGTGACATGCTTCATCGTTAGCATTTATTATTTTACCTCAGAACACTAAATGTAAACTTAAAATAAAATTTTAAATGGAATTAATCATTTGCTGTATAACTATATGGGCAATTTTTTACCTTGTAATGTCATTACTAAATCAATTCACTAAAGTAAGAATTTCCAAAAATGCTGTAATGAAAGCCTTGCAGAATGTACAAAGTTAAAGCTTTTTGTTTTGTACCCACTGAAATCCTGGCAGAGATGGAATAGAAATCTTTTTGGTCACTAATTCAGTGCTATGGTTTTCCAGATTATGATTATTCTAATCATGCCCATATAATTGTAAACTTTCTGATCATCGTAAATATCTTATTTTTTCATAGTCAACAACAGAAACACGGATTGTGACAGAAGCAAATAAGTCATTACTAGTTTTGCAAGATGTTAATGAACAACAGACAGGTAGTTATACATGTCGTGCAGAGAATGTTGTTGGATCAGTGACTTGCACGGCAACACTATCTGTCATACCTGATGAGAAATGGGAAGATACTATAGAGTTAGAGGCTCCACATTTTGAACAGAAGTTAGTGCCATTACGAGTCATGGATGGAGAACCAGTGCAACTCACTTGCAAGGTATGTTATACCAGAGCTTGGATAATATTTACTGTAATCTTTCTTTCTCTTCCAGTGTGTACTGATATCTTAATACATAATTAATGTTCACTTTTCTTATTTAATGTTTTAAAAGAACAGCTGGCACTCTCTTATGTGTTTGAGAGATTACATTCATAAACTATAATAGGATGTGATGCAGTCCTGCCATTTCTGCTTTGTCAAATTAAACATATGTAATTAAAAAAAAAAAAATGTTATCCCGTGTTAAACATTTACATTTTAGCTTAGGGAAGAGACTGATTATTAATATTAGATGTTACTGTGGAGTAAGCAATTTTTATGGCTCACTGTTATTTTGTATTTTCATATAGTTTAATTGGTTTGTAACTATTGTGATATTTCATTGGAGTTAATTTCATTTTATATGTTTCATAAGAAAACCATGTAAGTAAATCACATAATGTATCATGACTTTTACTACCTTTCACCATCCTCTGAAATGGGTAATATACCTCCCAAAACCCTTCCTACTTCCCACAAAGTAGTAAGCACCTACCCCCCCAACTTATGAAATATCCTCTTCCATAGTTAAGTCACTCCATCAACATAGATCATATTGGCATGAAGGAAATTTTTCAAGGGTTTGTGTATTGATATGAGCAGTTTGTTTCAGTGTATATTCTGCAATATAAAACTATTGCTGGCACATTAAATTATCTTTCTTTCTTATTTGTGAATTTATGACTGTTAGTTTCATTTCATTGTCCAATTTTGATTTCAGTACCCAACTTATGAATCCATCTTAACTCACCGTTCTGTGCAGTTTAAAAGTGTTTTCCTATTATAGAACTTGTGAGGCATTTATTGTTTCCTTGATGTGTTATGGTAGAAGAGCCTATGATTGCAAAGACCTAGATTTGTATGTCTTTGTTTACCATAGTTTGAGATTATGCTTCATCATCTTTTTTTAATTATGCTCTCTAACAGAGCCCAAATGTGCAACTCCACGTGCGCGCACACACACACACACACACACACACACACACACACACACACACACACACACACACACACATTTCGACAACTGGTTAATGTTCTCAGTGGGGGTTGTCACAACCTCTGGCAGCAATATACGCCTGACAATGACAGGGCATGCTGTGAATGATGTCATTAATCTCATTTTCAGGCAATAACATTCATTCTCCCTGCAGAGCCACTTGTAAGTCTTGGAGAGTGGTTGGTTGATGCTTACATGATCCAATCCATCTCTGTAGTGCATCCCGACATTCTCTATGGGATCAAATTGGGAACGGAGCAGGCTACCCCATGTGTGCAGTATCTTCTTTTTCCAAGAAAACATCAATCACCTGTGCTCTGTGAGGTCGAGCATTATTGCCCGTCAGTACTATGTCTGGGCCCCACAGGACACCACAACAACAACACTGGGGGTCCCAAGATCTCATCACAATACCTGACGGCAGTTAAACCTTGCCGATTCACCTGTACAATTTCATGAAGATGTTGTTGAGTGGTCAACATAATCTCTACCCACACCATTAGGGATGCTCTTTGATATCAGTCTCTTTCCACAGTGTTGGGGTTCTGACATCGTGTTCCACGTTCCTTCCAGATGTGAATCCATCGATAATCACTCTACAGACTAAATTGGGACTCATCCGTGAAAAAACATTGCCCACTGCTTGACCATCCAGGTGGCATGTTGACAAGTCCACTTTACACATTCTCTACAGTGAAGACATGTCAGAGATACACCTACAGCAGGCCACTGTGCCAAAGCCTTCTGTATGCCATTTCCCTCGGTACAGAATGTCCGGTGGATGCTGCGAGTTCAGATCCCAGTTGCCATGCAGTACTAAGGCAGTACCGTTGTGCCCTTACAGCCAAATAACGTTCCTCCCTTGGGTAGTCCTGCCCTGGTCTTTGGGATACAGTTTCAGCCTGTATAAACTGTCACCAAATCTGGGAAACAACAGAGCAATTCACATTGAGCCATCAGGTCACATCCATTTGCGATTGTCCTGCTTCCATTCTTCCTATGGCCCTCCACTGCAGAGAGTCTGGTAGGTGTCTTCTCTGTACCACACTGCACCATCTGTATCTGTGTCTACAGTGATTGTGGATGTGGAGCTACACGGCAAACACTACCCTATATGATAGGTACCCCGTTGTCACACTTGATGTGGTTGTCTGTTGACTGGAATGCGATATTTCGTACAGAACATGATCGTATGGACATATATGTTG
Source organism: Schistocerca cancellata (assembly GCF_023864275.1). Taxonomy (NCBI): domain Eukaryota; kingdom Metazoa; phylum Arthropoda; class Insecta; order Orthoptera; family Acrididae; genus Schistocerca; species Schistocerca cancellata. Next base: position 39,881,857 of record NC_064630.1, read on the forward strand.
ACAGTTTTTCGATTATATGGTGAATCAGACACAAGGCAGGGAAATTACGGTTTGTTGCTTTAATTTTGGACACCAGTGTATGAATATTGTGTCAATACCTATATACTTATTATTCTTTCCACACCACTGTGTGCATCTTTATATGATGTTTAATAATGGCTGAAAGAATGAAATTAGCTTACTGTAAATGAAATGAAATTAAATATTTATTTCAACTAAAAACCTAAATCACATAGATGAATAACTTCTTGCACACATGAGAGGTTCTTTTCCAAGCCAAACTGGATTTTTACATTCTCTAATCTAGCTTGTACAGATCCATTTTACTTCTTGTGATCTATCGTTTCCTCTCATTTTGACATACAAATAGAGCACATTGAAAGATTTGCACTGTCCTTTGTTTTGCTGGTTTTACTCCATATCATTTCTTTCAATCTTCATTTTCATCATACCACTTGACATGTATTTTTCTACTCATCTTCCTCTCTCCACTCTCCACAAAATATTGTTTCCTCAGGCTGGTTTCATGACCTCATTTACTGCTCTTCTTGTGAACAATTATCCATTAACTTGTCCAGAATTTTTGCCACAGATTTCTTTTATTTTCCAATTGTGACTCGTGACTTGCATATGTGCCTTTTGGGCTGCATGTTGCAGTTCACACAGATCTTGCTGCACCAATATTTCAAGCCTTATGTCTACATTCTTAAATTTTCAGTTGAATGAGAACTCCTGTAGTTACTGAATCTCAGTATTTTTTAACTTTTTCATATTTCTGTATGTTACCATTTGTCCAGTTATAGGCATATGTACCATTTTTTATTTGGCTTCCATTCTGTGGTTGAACTGAATAACTTAAAATAGAATGAGAATTAAATTCCTTAAAACATGACTGTAGTATAATGACAAGCTAACACTATCTATTGTTATGTTGTTTTTCTAACAGAATCACTGTTCTGTATTATTCCAGATCGTTGGAAAACCAATTCCAAAAGTTATTTGGTATCACAAAGGACTACCTTTGAAAGAATCTAAGGGTGTTACAATGTACCAAGACTCAGAAGGTGTATGTAAATTAGCAATTTCAGAGGTTTTTCCAGAGGATGCTGGACAATACACTTGCCAGGCTATCAACAAAGCAGGAGAAGCTGTTTGTGCTGCATCACTTGTTGTTGAAGGTCAGGCAGTTGTTAACACTTAATAATTATGTAATAATGCAGTTTCATTCGAAGTATGTCAGTTAGCAATAATTTGTAACATTCACCTAAGGCTTTTAGAATTTAAGTTGTTGTTTAGAGGTTACCTTACTTAGCAATGATTGTGTGTCATGGTATAACTAATTGTAATAAGATGATGCAATGGAATTACAATATTTGAGAATGATGCACTTTTAATACACAATTAAACATTGATATAATGTATATCTAATGTAAACCACATTTGAGTATGACATTGTACTTTTAAAATAATTGAATCTATGTTGTTACAGCTTATGAATACGTACCTGACTCTGAGATTGCAACAACTGGAGTATCTCTTGTTACAGGACAGAGTGGTTCAGAAGAAGATCTTTTAGTAGAAAAGGTAATATATTGGAGATCAATTTATGATCCAGATTACAAATAAATGCCAATGCTGATTGAAAATGGTAATTTGTAGTGACAATTGTTTTATGTCAAGCTGATAGAAGTCTTTTGTGATCAGGAAAATTCATAGTGGAACTCTTTAAATATGAACTGAAAGTCTTAACACCAAAATTTATGCTAGTATTGTGAGCTGAAATTTGTTTTCAAGGAAGCTGCAATACAGTTTCTCCTTAGCACAGCTTACTTAAATACACTGAATGGAATGTTCATAGAAGCTTTTTATATTTTTCCCATAGTACATGAAACATGCAAATTCATTGTTGTGAAATGAAATGTAAATTAAAAGGAAATAAAAATTTTGAAAAATTGTGCAGTAGAATTATTATTAAAACAGTTACAGAGAAATGCATTAATTTCATGGGCACATTTAAAGATATTTACAGGCAACATTCACCTATCTCAACACCCCAATTTTCATTCTCATGTATCATGCTGATTAACCTGAAAAAATTTTTCTTAAAAGAGAAGCTTATTAATTACTTGAAGTAATAACACAAGTGGTTGATGTTGCCATGTGGCATTTCATGCAGCAAACAGTGAACATGCATTCTAAATTGAACACAGTGGGTCTAAAACATTCTGTTGTAGTTTTCAGTTCAAAGTAGTTGTTATATGTTTTTGAGATTGAAGTACACTTTGTAACATTTTTAACATTTTGTTTCCTTTTTCTAATTTTTTTGTAGGAGACAATCTCTGAAGTTTCTGAAATGACAGAATTGCAACATGGGGAAGTGGGAAAAGCACCTCGGTTTGTTACTTACTTGCCAGAAACTGTGACTTCACGTGATGGTGAACTTATAAGGTTGGCTTTGTTCTACTGTGTTATACTTTCAGCATATCACTATACTCTGTTATTTTCCTTTCACCAAAGTAACCATATTCATCATGTTGAGAAGAATGTTTAGAACAAATTTCTCTGCATTGAATGTACCAATTTCTTGTCAACAATGTGTTAAAAATGTCCCCACAGCTTATGAAATTAACTATAGATCTCTTTCTTAGAAAGACAAGCGGGAATTTTTCATTTTATGACTGGACAGAGGAAGTGGGAATGGGAAATAAAAATGGAGACAAAATACAGCCATACACAGAAACTAGAAAGAATTCTCCCTGATAAATTGTTATTAATTTATTCATTTTCTGGTTGTTGTGTTTGAATCTCAATTGATATTTCTGACTCCTAGTTAGTTTGTATTTTGTATGTGTTCCATAATGTCTCCGTTTGTGACTGACATTTCTAACAGCCCATGTTCCTATTAATTGCCTCCCACATCAAAGCTTCTATCTTTCATCATCACAATGCATGCTGACAAGTGCTGACTGAGTACCTACACATTCATGTAATACTGATAATTTTTTTTAAAGACACACAAAAGTGAGGAATTGGCACTAGTAGATACAAACAAATGCAGGGACTGCTGATAATTTTTTTTTAAAGAGACACAAAAGTGAGAGATTTTCACTTATAGATGCAAACAAGTAATACAACACAGCAAAAGTGTCTAAACTACTTTGAGGAACACCTATACAGAGTAAAAGAAATGTGCCAATAGAAAGTCTTTCAACATAGATTTTAAGATCTAGTTTTCAGATCAGTAGGAAATATATAAAAAGTGCTGAGTTATCCATATTTTTCTCTCTAAAAGGTAAGGAAATTTTATCCCAGTGGGAGTCATTTTTCTGTATAGTGTTCACTCTGTGAATGCTGCAACTCCTTTTGAATGAGTTCATATTATTAAACATAACTCTCATGATTCGGTGTTGAGGCACCTGTACAGTGTTTTGCTTGGTCTATTTGAACTGATGCCATAGATCAGTCTTATTTACCTTCTCTAGGCCTACGATACTTTTTATGAATTCTTAGTGTTGCCATTAAAATATGATGCCTACAACATAATAGATTGGACACAAAGAAAGCAAACAACCTTCACACTTCTCCTCATTCCTGAAAATTTAAAATGGATAACTTCAGTAATTATTTGATTCCAGTGTGGTAATAAAATATAACTTTTATGAGAGTTCTGTTATAGAAGCTGTATGCATTGCAGTTCAGTAACTTCCTGTTATCTCTAATCTTTTTTTGCTATTGCAATTCTTCATTTTATATCCTCTCTATTTTGCTATTGCCAGCTGTTTTGCTACCCAAATAGCAAAACGTGTCTGTTACTTATAGTGCCTCATTTCCAAATCTGATTCGCTTTTTGTGTCATCTGATTTAATTCTACCCTTGTTTTACTTTTGTCCATGTTCATATTTTTCCTAACACTAACTGTAATTCCTTTGCCATTGTTGACAGCATTATAGTGTCATTGTCAAACCTTAAAGTTTTTGTTAGATGTGCCTGAGCTTTAGCCCTCTTTCTAAATTTCTCCTTGATTTTGTTTTATGCTTGTTCACTGTACAGATTGAATAATGTAGTAGGTAGGCTACAACGCTCTCTCACTCTCTTCTCATTCTGTGCCTACCTTTCATGTTCTTTGACTCTTCCCACAAGTTGGTTACGCCAGCTTTTCAGATTTTCTGTAAATATTGCATTCCATAATCAAGTGCCTTGATGCACCCTTTCGAAGCATTTTCTAACAGAGATGTTGGTATACTTCTCAGTACAAACTGAACTAGTCTTTCTTGCATTCAAACTTTTTTTTTTTTTTTTTAAAGTCTACTAAACATTTGATGTTAACGCCACTTAGAGCAGTCTTAGACTCAGCCATAGCTATAAATTCTGAAATGTAATATGGTTTGTGAGTCTTCAATAAATTAGTCCTTCTTGTGGTGTGACACACACACAGCTACTGTTGGTCTCTTACCGTGAACATCTGACCAACTGCAGTCTCAGCAGATAATTGTAGCTCTGTGTGTGTGTGTGTGTGTGTGTGTGTGGGTGTGTTTGTGTTTGTGTTTATGATGCCACTAGAAGAACTAAATTATATTGAAGATTCTGAAAACATATCATATTTCATAGAATTAATAGCTATGGTTGTGACTAACACTGCTCTAAGTGGCCTGACACCACATGCTTATTAGACTTTTTTCTTTTAAGTTTGAATGCAAGAAAGGTGGGTTTAGTTAACAGAGTTTCAGTTTGTGGTGAGAAGAATACCAGCTCCTCTGTTAAAAAAAGTGCTGAGAAAGGATGTAACATGGCACTTGATTATGGAGTGCACATTTTTTGTGAATCATGCTTCTTTCCATGGTTTTGAGTGCATTACTGTACTGTACAACAAAGGAAGGCACTGGAAAATGCCACTCTTTTGTACCATGGCAACTTGCATTATTGCTTTCTTTGATATACCGTTGCCTAGTTGACTAGAAGGCTTTGGCCAAATTTTGGGGTAATCAAATTCCATGTAGCATAGTGTGCATCAGTAAATCACATTATGCACTGTAAGTTAGGCGCTACATTCTACATGCTTTTTAACATGTGGCTTACTTGCTGTGCACATATTAACGTGCATGCTCTTAATAAGACTCTTGACATGTTAGCTGATTTGTCTACTTGAATAGATAGAAATCAAATGGTATGAACTATTTTTAACTGATTTTTGAGTACTGCTAATGTGAACTGTGAAAAAATTATTTTGTAATAGCAGAAATGATGTGCCAAATTAAAAGCTGCTAAATTGTTATGTGTAACTGATTTTGGAATCTTTTATTGACATGTCAGACCCTTTGAACAAGGTGTTGTCTGCTGTCTGAAGGTAGTAGTGATTGGAAAGAAGTCAGTATCAATTACCGACATTCAATTCCATTTGACACACCTACTCCTATCAGCCACATCATTAAGAGTCTTCTTATATTGTTATTCTACTCAGATGACATACTATGTAATAAAACAGATGTTCATCAGATGTTATTTGTTGAAATTATTATTTTAAACCCACTTACTGGCCTTACAAAAGAGTAATGAAGTAATAGAGCACTTTTTGTAATCATTTCAAAAGGCTATGAGAGATATCCCAGGACTCTTTGTAGTGCTCACTGACTTGTATGGATGGCTGCATAAAAGAAAAAAAAATAAATTATCCTTTTGAAAAAAAAAAGGGAGTCTGCAACCAACAGTAGTGAGCATGACAAACCAACAGAAAAAGATTGAAGCCTCTGTTTCAGCATTGTTCAGAAAATATTTGGATCTCCTTTTTGTTCAGGAAGTGTTCTCGTCTCCTTAAGGGTTAGGTCAGGAGAAAAAGAAAGCTCTGTTAAAAGAAATGGGTCCATGATTGGTGTAACAATCAAATAAACATAAGTTATTCAGTGACTGCTCGTCCACGTTATCCTAGAACTGCGTAAATATGTTAGCAGAATCGTAGATAATTATTTCTACAAGTGTAAGAAGATTCTGTAATGAATAAACCCACTCCCCCCCCCCCCCCCCCACACACACACACACACACACACACATGCACGCGCGCGCGCGTACACTCCATCCCTCCCCTTGTGATAGCCTAGGCACTCCTTATTTAAAAAAATCTTGAATATAAATGCTGGGATCGAATATTTTTTAAAGTGGAAGAATTTTTTTTGCAAAGCCTGATATATTGTTCTTACAGTTCTTCTCTGGGCAAGAAAATGACAGAGTTAAGTGTTGTGTTGGCCTAGAATATAATTCCAAAATGGAGAATGTTACAGAATTAGGGAAAACAAGCAATTCAAACAGAACAGTATCTTGTTTTATGAAGAAGTTAGCATAAACTGTAACTTTTATTTTATGTTACACTGCATTTGTATTGCTGGTACCATATGTGTGTCATTTGAAATAATTTTGAATCCAAATGTCTAGAAATTATGTTTTCAGTAACATCATAATTCTGCTGATTGGTACCAGAATGCAATTACCACATAGGTAAGACAGCCCTGGCACACCTATTTTTCAGGGTGGGAAAATGATGACGTATAAGAATAATAATGAAACATAAGAACTGTTGAACCAACCATGGTACATATGTACTTACTGTCTGTAAATATGTACTGCTGACTAACATTTAAAAATAACCATAAATGAACTCTGTTAGTTTCAAAGGAATAGGTTTTGGGACACTAGGCAAATTCATGGCAGTCCTGATGCCATTAACCCCCAAGGGGTGGTGATGGAATGAAGAATGGGTTACATTTTAAGCAAATATCTGAACCATTTGGAGCAAATTCAATCAAATTGGCACACAACTGATTTACTTTGTGAAGGAGAGAAATACTGTAAGAATAGGACACCATTTGTACTTTTATTTATTTATATACTCAGCTTTTGATGTATTTCAATATGTTACATACTGTATCATTATATATAGATTGTAATATGTTGATTACGTAAAGAAATTTGCATAGTGTGTTCTACAATTTAGTGTATATATAGAACAGATTACAGCACAATGAATAGATTAAGTTTCACAGTGTATTAAGTTCTTCTTTGCAGCTTATGACTAATTCCTGTGTATTTTAAATTTATGTTCTTGTATATTGTTTATCATAATTCATTTTAGGACTAAAATTGATTTTTATCCTGTATTTAACTGACTGTGTGCTTAAAGGCATTAATATTTTTTTATTTGACTGACATTGTTTGAGAGGCAGCTGTATAGATGTGTTTCTCGTAATGACTTCTTCTCTATTGAATTGTTTGTACTTTCCAACAGTGAAACTCTTCATTTTTTTACACTGACTAATGTTCTTCTTCATGTGTAGTAATATTTTTTTGTATTAGCAATATGAATTTTTGGCCTGCGGTTTGTTCTATGTTTCTCATTGGCCATTATGTGAGCAGTCGCTTTCTTTATAAGTTCTTTCTTCATATTTACTGAGCTTCCACATTGTTCTATTCTGTATGTCATGACTCCTAGGAATCTAGGTAGGGGAGGGGATGGAGTGACATGTAAGCATAATTCCGGCAAAATTTCAACTCTATTTAGTATATATAAAACAGTCTACAAAGTACTGTGGAGTGAATTTGAGATTGGCATACTTCTCCTGTGGGCAACTTTGTTTCCTCAAGTTCAGGCTAACCCAGCCATTGTGGATCCTCATTCTTGCAGAGTAAGATAATGTTCTTTGTGGTAAATTAATAATGCACTGAATCTGTAAAAGATTATACCTTATAATTTTATACAGTATTTATAATTTCAAAACCATGTAAATAATCCAAATTTATTTTTATGCAATAGACATTGGGACAAACAAGTAACCAGACAATGCTAGATAGTCATGCAGTTGTCTGTCATTGAGCAGTCCTCTTTTTCCTGCCACTTGAGACTTATTTCTGTTTGTTATTCATGCTTTTGCTTTTGGACTATTTTCCTATCCTTCTCTTGATAGTAAGTAGTTGTATGTTTCTGTGTTCTGTGTATTTAAGTGTGTTGCAATCTCTTACTATTAAGTAATAATAATAAATAAATAATCTTCTAAGTCAGCAGATTTAGGGTTTCAAATGACAACGTACCTAGTATAGTTCAGTGTTTCTTCTCTGTGTATGCCCACCAATATCTTTTTCATTCTCAATGTTGTATTTTTTAGACTGGAAGTCAAAGCAGAAGGAATACCAAGACCAAAGATTAGATGGTACAAGCAAGGAATAGAACTTACCCCTTCAAAGGATTTTGATGTTGAAGATTTTGAGGAAGGTACTTCGGTCCTCACTATACCAGAAGTTTTCCCTGACGATGCGGGTGAGATTCTATGCGAAGCTCAGAATGATTTTGGCATTGACACAACAGTTACTGAACTTGTTGTAGAAGGTAAATTTCTGCTTCATTTTGGATTATATATGTTGTTTTGTTCTCTTTACAGATGAAAATAGTACTTTTTATTTAAAGTTTCACCTGTTCTGAAACCAGAAGAATTTGTAAAACATTTTCTCTCTCTATCAGTATGAAAGATAGACAAATGAAGTTCTGAAAAGAGAGAATCGAATAGACATGGGTCTATTTTCATATATTTTGTTTTGTTGTTAAATGAAATTAATAACTGTCAATTTATAGAAATCCGTGTTCTTAAGCGTTGTGTCATACTAATCAACATTGGATCTCTGAATGTGGTTTTTTTTTTTTTTTTTCAATTTCAATAAATTGAAATGTAAATATAATACAAATGCATATTTATTTCTTACTTCTTTTTCCAGCAAACTTGTGATTGTGATGTGGAGAAGATGCTATGTGTAACATCTGCAGGCGTATCATCTCCCTATCAACCAAAATCCTTCTCTATGTTTTCACCACCAACAACAGTACATTTCCATCCACAATAACACATTTCACCTACTCTCATCACAAGCCATTTTTCATGTCACTTATAATACAGCAATCACTTTGTACAATCTCAATGCTTACTTGTGTTTATTTACTAAAGATCTTTGCAGTAATTATGATGTGTTGTGAATATCATTGTATTATTCATAAGTAAATAGTATTTCTCATACTGTTATATGTCATTCTGCATATCCTAGCATTAGAAAGTAACTTCTGAAAAAATCCTCTAAATTTAGATGTGTACAACTTTTCCTTCATAGTATCTTAACATGTGTTGCTCTACTCATTATACATAGTATCATAGCTGCATTGAAAATAATTTCTGAATAATTACCTGTTTCTGTTTAAACAGGTATTCTAGGTACAAAGGAATATCGAAAACCTGAATGGGTGACACAGATGGAACAACTAAAGGAGAAACTGATGGGTAATGGCCGTTCGGCCACTTTGCCTGTGCATGATGCTGTTGTACCGACTTGCATGCCAAGCCTCACAAATGCTATGGAGTGTTCTGCTGCAGCATCCCATTCCCCTAATCCACCTGGCTTTGCTCATTTAGTCATATCCGACTACCTGAGTTCTCACCGACATTCTATATCGGCAGCTATAGAAGCGTTGAGTGCAGGTGGCGGAGCAGGTGCAGCGCTGCTCGCATCACCACCACTACACCTGACTGAACGACAAGAGAAAGAGGTTGTCGTGGTGGCAGCAGCAGCACTACAACATGTGCCCGATAGGAACAATGAAACTGAACTGAAAAGGGCATCGCGTAACCTGTCGGCATCTTGTGAGGCACTGTTTCCTACTCCGAGAAACAGTGTCATTAGGGAATGTCATAGTTTATCACGTGCTGGTACACACACCAATCTCAATTCCTCACCATTGTTCCCACTTGAACCCCGTGAAGTAGATCCGTCTACTTTCCTGCAGTTGCATACAGCAGACAGCCAGGAGGAATTGCAAGAATTTCTGTTGCTTGAAAGTAGGTGCTGTGGAGAGACAGAGGAATGCCGTGGGCTTGCCTCTGCTTTCTCTGACAGTGATGACAATGAGCATGACTCTGCCAAAATTGTGGCAGGTAAATACTTGTGGTTTTTCTTTCAATGAACTATGATGTATTTTAATTTTATTTTTTCCATTTTTTGTAGTAATTTAAATGAATGCAATGAGGGAACTCAAATGTAGACTGGGCTCTATTCAAACATGTTATAGTGTGTCATCATTTTTGAAAAATTATAAAGGGATCACTGTAAAAATCATATAGTTTGCACTTCTTAATTTACCACCTATTCACTTTGTTTCCATTGAATGTGCAGGCAATATACAGAGGTCGGACAAAAATGTTGAAACACAGTGAAATATGTGCCTCTGAACATAAATGCAGATGCTAGCCAAACCTACAGGGTGTGCTGTTGTATTTGACCGTAAACAGCACTTGTGCAATGTCCTCAATATGTTGCATGTGTTAGTTGCATTCAGAACAGTGTTCTTTGTGGTAGTTAGTATGTTATGTCAGAATTAAGTGAACTAAACATAGGCAAATGGTTGGTGCTTTTACAGTAGGTGCTTCCATAACTAAGGTAACCAAAGTGTTTGGTGTTTTCGAGAGGCACCGTATTGGAGATTTATGCTGCATACGAGGAACGTGGGAGAACATCATCTGCTAAGTCACAACACAGATGAAAATGTGTGTTGAGTGATCATGACAAACGCTCATTGAAGAGGATTGTGATGATACGTAAAAGGATGACAGCTCCAAAAGTCATTGTTGAACTGACTGTTGCACCCACAAACCCTGTTAGCACCAAAACAACATGAAAGTTACTCCACAAGCAGGAATAATTGCAGGCTGAGCTGCAATTCCAAAACCACTCATCACTGATGCAAATTTCCACCACGTGAAAATGTGGTGCTGAAGCCATAAAACATGGGCTTTGGAGCAATGGAAGGAATTCAGCTGATTGGATGAGTCTTGCTGCACATTGTTTCCAACTTCTGGCCCAGTTTATGTCCCAAAAGTGAAACATGGGAGGGATTCAGTGATGATCCTGGCAGCTGTATTGTGGTATTCTGTGGGCCCTGTAGGTACTCTACAAGGCTGCAATGTCCCCAAGGATTATGTGTCTTTGGCTGATCAGTTCCATCCCATGGTACATTATTTGTTCCATAATGGTGATGCTGTGTTCCAAGAAGACTGGCACCCTGTTCACATAGCTCACGTCATCTAGACTGATTTTGTGAGCACAAGGATGAATTGTCACATTTTCTCTGACCAACACAGTCACCAGATTTCAATGTTATTGAGTCCTTGTGGTCTACTTTGGGGAAAATGGTGCGTAATCACTGCTCACTTCAACCATCACTACCTGAACTGGCCACTATTTTGCTGGAAGAATGGTATAAGAGTCTCTTGAATATCATACAGGGCCTGTATTTATTCATTGAGAGATGCCTGGAAGCTGTTTTGGGTGCTGACAGTTTTCCTACACTGTGTTAGGCATGGTAATGTTTTGTGTTTTGGGTGTTTCCATATTTTGTCCACCCCCTGTATATGTGTCGAAGTGTTTTGTGCTGCGTTATTAGTAACTTTTTATTTCCATAATGCAGCTTACATTTAGTTCATTACCTGTTTTTGGTTTTTGTTGATAAGTAACAATAAGCATATTGCATTTTAAAGAAGCTTTCATTAGGTAATACCGTACTATAAATTTGGATCATGTTTTAATACTATGATATCCCTATTACACCTTTACTTCCTCGTCTGATTTTTTTTCTTTGTGTGTTCAGTCTGTAGTATTATATGCATGTTTGAGTGAAGAAATAACTATGATCATTTTTAGAGTGATAGCAAACATAGTAGTTTGTTTCATTATTTTGTGAATAACTCATTAATAGCATGGTTTTTTTGTTGTTGCTTTAGAGCACTGCTAGCAGGAAAATTCTTGCAGAAGTTCAAATAAACCCAGCAATAACATCACCTCTAGTCATAGGTATGTAATAAATGTTAAAATTACTAATCTTATGTAACTTTTTCCAATGTCAGTCGTATCTTTCTGTATTTTTGTATAGTTATTGTTTATTATTTTTCATATAGCATCCAAGACTTGTGTTTCATTATTTTGGATATGAATAGATAATATTCACAAATGGTAACTTTCTGAAGTACTGTTTTTGTTGCACAGCTACCCAGAGTGCACCAACATTTGTACAAGAAATTAGGGACAACAGGGCTAAGGAAATGGAAACCGTAACATTTGAATGTCAGTTCTCAGGGACTCCACTGCCTGGTAAGTTATTTCAAAGCACATCAATTGACCAAACTTTGTTGCTATATCACTAATTTTAGTGGCTTGTAGTCTTGCAATCAAATTTTGGACTTTAGATCTTGAAAAGCAGCAAAAAGTTTCTGCATGAAGGGCGACTGCAAATGTGACAACATCACACCATACAATTAAATAGAAATACAAAATTGAGTTCAACTGAACCTCCAAATACCAGATGTTGACTTCATCCCATGATGTGTGGGATGGCCTCAAGTGTAAGAAATGCTCTTTTCATCCTCCACAATTTTCTCTATTTTGGGTGGGATTAACTGACACACTAGAGTTCATCTTTTTTACATCAGCTATGTAAAAAATCCATTCATTTGCCTACATATGTTAGCTGACATCTGATTTTTCCTTTACATGTGAGCAGTGTTCAATTTCTGTTGAAAAAATGCAGAATTGTTGTAAGACATTGGGTAATATTTCTGCTTCAGCCCCCATGAAGTTCCAATAGGTGGTGGCACTATATGTAGCTTTCAAAATGGTGTCTGTAACAGAGGTGCATTCCAAGCAGAGAGCCATCATTGACTTTCTTTTGGCAGAAAACAAGAGCATCACAGATATTCGCTGGTGCTTGCAAAATGTCTATGGAGACCTAGCAGTGAACAAAACCATTGTGAGTCATTGCGTGAGGCATCTGTCATACTCACATAGAGGTCATGCAAAACTGTCTGATTTCCTATATGCCGGCCAGCTGCACACAGCTGTGATTCTTGTAATGCAGGAACATGTGGACACTATCATTTGAGGTGATTGACGGATCACAAACAGACACCTCACTGTTCAGTTGGACATCTCTATTGGCAGTGCTGACATACACGTCCACCAGTTGGGGTAGTCAAAGGTGTGTATCTATTTGGTTCTTTGTGTTTGGTTCTTTGACACCTAACAGAAGACCATAAAGAGCAACAAAGGACTGTCTGTGTGGAATTACTTGTGCATTACAAGGCCGATCATGATAGTTTTTTGTCAAACAATGAGAGTTCATCACTTTAAATCAGAAACAAAATGGTAATCCATCGACTGGTGCCACACTGTGTCTCCTCTGAAGAAAATGTTCAAAGTCACACCCTTGATTGTTAAAGTCATGGTGACAGTGCTCTGGGACTCTGAAGGGGTTATTCTGTTTGATGTTCTCCCTCGTGGTGCAACAATCAACTCTGAAGTGTTTTGTGCTACCCTCAGAAAACTGGAGAAATAACTTCAGCATCTTTGTTGCCATAAAAATACAAACGAACTTCTCCTTCTCCATTACAATGTAAGACCTCACACAACTCTGTGCACCTTGAGAAGAGCTCACAGAATTTTGTGGTACTGTTTTTCCTCATCTACCCTACAGCCCTGATCTTGCATTTTCTGACTTCCATCTGTTTAGCTCAATGAAGGATGCACTTTGCGGGCACCAGTACGTGGATGATGGGGAGATTATTGCTGCAGCAAGATATTGACTCTGACATTGACCAATATTGTTGTACCGTGCAGGCATACAAGCCGATCCAGTAAGGTGGCATAAGGTCATTGCATTGAATGAAGATTATATTAGGAAATAGGGTTTTGTAGCCAAAAGAGTCAGGAATAATATGGTGTATTCGAATCCTGAATAAAACCAACCTGCTTTCAGAAAAAAAAGTCTTGCATTACTTGTTGAATGCTCCTTGTATAACCATGAGTGCCAGATAGGACCTGTTTGAAATTATGTTTTCTAATATTTTTGTGTACTTTTGCAGTCATCTATCATTGGCTGTGTCAGGGCTTGTGTTTATTGTAATATATTGCATATTTTCGACTACTCATAGTCTTGCACAAAATTTGCGTTATATCATAAACTGTAAACTATATTTTTTCTTCTTAAAAATTTTGACAGAAGTATTTTCATTTACACAGTCATCTCCCACTAATTTTAGTGTTTATTTGTATGATGAAAGGTAAATCTTGTTTAGTTTTTGGTAGCTTACAAGTATTATGGATAACAAATATGACTGTAAATCAATGATGGTGAGGTACACTTGTGTATGCTGTGAAATTTAGTAGTAATACCTTTTCAGAAAATAACTTCTTGTAATTGCTGAGTAGGTACTTACATGATTAGTGCAGTTTTCCTACTTTCTTACCCACTAACTGACCTGCTTTCTCTAACTTTGTGTCTGAAATTTTATGATCACAAGGTCAACTTACCTCTAATGAAGTAGAATGTTGCAATGTAATGTTATACTGTGTACATACAAACATACATTAATCCTTGTTCCATAGGTCATAAATACAACATTTCATAATGATTTGGAATGTGTCACTTTAACATAAATTTTCTCTACACAAAATAATTAATGAGTTATGTATATTATCTACATTTGTTCTGAATCAGCACTGTTTTTGACATCGTTATATAAGTCTTTTAGCTGAGCATAAACAAACATTTGAGACACAAAGTTAAACTTCAAGGGATCAGTAAATTTTATCCTAGTAAATTTTATCTTAGATTCCTCTCTCATTACAAGGCAAATTACTCTTGTGGCTGTTGTAGCTTCAGATCTTACGTGGATCTCACAACCTTTGTTGCATAGCAGAGCCTGTAATTAAAACATAAACAGTGAGATTAAAGTTACTCATTTAGTGTTCAGATAAGCATTGCACCAGTCATAATGCAGTCCCACAGTGAAAATGCTGTTCTTGAGCATGAGATGAGTTAGTTGCTGTTGATAAACAGGTGGAAATAGCTTTGACTGCTGCAAAGTAATTAACACTTGCTTTGAGTGGATGTGTTAGGAGAACTATGGAGAGCCATATATTGGAGATACCAAAGGTACCTCAAGTACTATCCTGTCCTATGGGTACTGTCTCCCCTCCAGGTAGTAGGGAACAACCCAACGACTAGATGGTGGATGGGGGCAAGACAGTCATGGGTCTAGAGACTCTGTACACGGAGGCAGGGACCACAGAGGACACATGGTTCTACATAAGATGGTTGACTGAAAAGTAATGCCTCCACCTTCGTAACTCTTCAACAGTTGGCAGCATTAGTAATTGGGAGGTACTGGCTTGTTCCGTAGCCTCTTCTCTACAGCTCCAGTTGGCGGGAAGCCTTAGCATTGAACAGTTATGTTGTTACAGTGTTAAGTATGTAACCCTGTGCAGACGGTCAGGCAATGTGATTTAAGCAATGTGTGGTCATTGAATTCTTGACAGCAGAAAGTGTCACTCAAAAGGAGATTCATCAGAGAATGAAAGCAGTTTACGGTGATTGAGTACTGTGCATCATTGGGTGAGTATGTTTACAGATGCTGAGGTGGGAACATCTGACCTGCATGACAAACTAAGAGTTGGATGTCCTGTGACAGCAACTACCTGGTTTCACAAGCAAAATGTTGACAGATTGATTCAGGACAGTTGCCTTATCACTTAGAGAGAAATTGCAAGCACAATCAGCATTTCGCAGGAAGATGTGGGTCACATTATTGCTTTGTTTGGCTATCGGAAGATCTGTGCACGATGGGTACCCCAGATGCTGACTCCTTAAATGAAAGTGCGCAGACTTGAAATTTGCCAGGAACTTCTCTCGTGTTACAAGAATGAAGGTGACACCTTTCTCCATTTGATTGTGACAAGAGACGAAACGTGGATACACCATTACGACCCGGAGCTGAAACATCAGTCTATGGAATATCGACACAAAGACACACCCCAGAAAAAGAAATTCAAGATGCAGCCCTCAGCTGAAAAAATTATGGCTACAGTGTTGTGGGATGCAGATGGTGTTACCCATGTTGATTTCCTTGATCGTGGAACAACAGTAAATTCAGAGCATTACATCACAACGCTATGAACTCTTCAACGAAGGCCAACAAGGGTCCAAAAGGAAAAGGGAAATGTTTTCCTGGAGCATGACAATGCCAAACCACACACTTCACGTGCCACCACAGCAGAACTTTAGAGGCTGTATCTCACCATCGTACGGCATCCTCCATACAGTCCAGATTTAGCACCATCTGACTTCCATCTGTTCCCAATAATGAAAGACGATCTGCGGGGACATCATTATGCTTCTGATGAAGACGTTGAGAGAACTGCGAGACTGTGGTTGCGGAAACAGTGTCAACTTCTTCCGTGATGGCTTCAGAAAACTTGTTCATCGTTGGCAGAAATTGGTTGGTGTTTATGGGGAAAAGTGAATATTGGTAATTAAAGACCACATGCTAAGGATTATTTCTGCGTTTGATTTATTAAAGTATTCCCATCCAAACCCAATCAACAAAGGTGGAGGCGTTACTTTTCATTCAACTCTTGTACATCTCTCTTACCAACAGGTTTGAGGTGCTGCCTTCCACTGAAACTGGGCCAATCCAATATAGTTCACCTGTTGGAGTGTCCAGTGTGTCACTTGTCAGGGGAAGTAAATGCAAAAGACAGGTATTGGTTAATTGTCAGCAGTTCATACATAAGTCAAATAATGGTACCCTTTGGAAATGGGCAGCAGGGAATGAGAAGGATCACTTCATGCACTCATTCATGCCAAAGAGTCTATTCTGGTGGTCATGGAGGGAACAGGATTCAACCTATTACAGACTGTGGTACACACTGAAGAAACAAAGACTGGACAGCATTTACCTTCAATAGCTGAAATTCCATTTTTGCCAATAACCACATATAAAGTACAAAAGACTATACTAGCTTTCAGATCTGTTAGTTATTTCATCAGGGAGAAAAGAACGATAGGTTGGGGCAGGTTAGAAAGTAGGGGAAGCGCACTCAAAACGCAGGATGAGAGTGATACACCTCTTGAGATGGTGAGTGCAGACATAAGGGATCTAAAATCTGTATGTGTCAGCAGTACTGGGATTTTTGCCTCTTGAAGATAAGTAATGCTGGATATTCTGTCACCTTGTAGTTTCATGTTTTTCTCAAATGAATTTTGCTCTTGCTACACTATACAGTTTTCCACTTTTATAGTTAAATTTGAACGTCTTTTAATGCAAATTGCTTTCACTCTTACCAGTTAACTCTTCCATTTGGATTTTTTATTTCAGGACATGTTATCTTGTTACACCATACTTTTCTACCCACAATGACATTTATTCAAACAATTCAACTTAAGGCAGAAATACCAACAATGTAGGAAAATATAGATTACTATTTACTGTAAAGAAGACACTTCAAGATGCAGACAGGCACGAGTAAAAGACACTCACATACAGCTTTTGGCCACAGCCTTCATCAATAAAGAAACACACACACACACACACACACACACACACACACACACACACACCTCACGCACACACAACTGCCAGCTCCCAGCTCCCAGCTCCAGCGACATGCCACTGAACATATCACACTTGATTTCAGTGGCTGGTTTGCTACCTGAGCCATTAGGATCCTTTCCTCCACCACCAAAATTTCTGAAGTGCGCAGATGGGAGTTATTCTTACAATGCATTCTCCGCTCCTGTAATTATCCCGGTCTCATCCTAAGGTAACTTACTGTCCCCACACCCCCCACCCAACAGTTTCCACTTCCTCTGTCCTATCATCGCCTCCCCATTCTTGTCTCCCACCCTGTTTATTCACAGCTGTCTGCCAACACATCTGACCATCTTTGCTTCTCTCCTTTTTTGTTCCTTTTCCCCTACGTCTCTGGCCCACAATCTCCTAACGCTGGACCTGTTGACAGTTTAGTCCCTGCACACTCCACCAAACAGTGTCCATCTCTCTCCCCACCTGTACGCTACTATCCCTTCTCCTTCCCCACCCCCTCCAGTTTGCTGTGTGCATCCCACTTGATGTTTCATTCTGGACCGAGCTAGCTGGAGTTGGTGGTCGTGTCTCCATGAGGCGTGCTTGCTTGTGTGTGTGTGTGTGTGTGTGTGTGTGTGTGTGTGAGTAAATATTGTGTGTTTGTCTCTCTCTTTACTAACAAAGGCTATATGTGGCTGTCTTTTAATTGTGCCTGTCTGCAACTTGACATGTCTTCTTTACAGTAATTAGCAATCTATCTTTTGCTACATTGTTGACATTTACTCAATCTTTTACGGTCTCCCTACGTATTTTATTCTTCATTTCTTGCTTTATTTTCATTTTGTACTATTTTGTATGAGAAATTAAGGGTTTTCTTTTCCTTTCTTTTCTCAATTGTAAGATTCATAGTAGAATTCTCTGCTATCCCAGGTATAAGATACTTGAAATGAAGATTCAGGTTTAACATTTCATAAATGTCAAAGTGTTTGGAGACAGAGCAGTACCTGGGTAGACAGAGAAATGGGGGAAGGATTCAACTGTGGCTTTGTTAAAGGAAAAGGCTAGTGTTTGCCAGACTTGATTTAATGAAACCACTGAAAATAGAATGCTATATGGAGAACTAAACCCTGCTTCTTTCAAATACTAATGTAGTTTCTTAACACTTTTGAGGTCCACTTAGCAAAATTTCAGGCTCAGTAAACCAGCCATTTATGTCATTATTTAAAATGTTACTGGCACATTATCTTTGAAATATCTTAAAAGGCAGTACATGTTGAAAAGGACAGAGATTCAAGGTTTATTCTTCACCTTTATTTTAGTTCTTTGATATTCCAGAATACTATAAATGATTCATTAATTTCTCAGTTCTGCATTTTCCAAAGTTTTGCATGTATAAATATGATTGTGTATTTATTGAACCATAAACTCACGGACTTTCCATTGTTCCCCTCAATTGGTGTTATGAGTGCAGTGCCTCGATAAAATGGTGACAAAGCAGGAAAGAAGTTTTTGTGTGTTGGAATATGTGAGATGTTCATCTGTTGAAACAGTGTAGTGTGCATTCAGAAATAATTATGGACAAGAATGGCCATGTTATCAGAGCATTGTGTGTTGGTATTGACAATTTAGAGACACTAGTTGTCTCTGTAAACAGAAAAGTGCCATTTGACCAAGTGTGCCAGGTCCAACCATGTAGAGGGTGAGGGAAAATTTCGTACATAGTCCCAAAAAAATCAACTGTACATGCAAGCCACAAGCTTAGAACGCTGCAGCAAACTGTGTAGAAGATTTTGTGATGGTGGCTGCTTTGCAGACTGTACCATCTGCAGATCATGCAACAATTAAAACCAGAAATTTATGGCTGGTGCCTTCAATTTTGCGTCACAGTGCACGAAGTACTTCAGCATAAAAATTTTTGCCTCCAAGATGCCATTCAGTGATGCAGCAGCCTTTCATTTATCTTGAGAGGTTAATCACCACAATGTGAGGACATGGAGCACTGAACATCCTCATGAAATTGTGGTGCCTGAATGATATCCGCTGAAGGTTAATGTTTTCTGTGCAATTTCAGAGACAAAGCTGAATGGGTATTTTTAAAACAGGTTCTTACCTTGTATGCTGCAGTTATGTTGTTTCCACGGCTGACTGCTGATTCCAAGAATTTCAGCTTCGAACAAGATGGGACACCCTCTCATTGGAACATTGAAGTTCATCGCTACCAAAATGATGAACTTCTGCATCACTGGATTGGATGTTGCGATGAAAATGATTTGGTTCTGCTCCCTTTGCCCCCAGGTTTCCTGACCTACATCTTATGACTTTTTCCATTGGGAGTACATTAAGGACCATGTTTACATACCCCCACTGCCAAGAGCACTGGAGCTCCTCAGAGAACACATCACTGCTGCTGTGATGAAAATTGAGAGGATGTTGCTACATAAGGTATGGAATGAACTTGACTACATCTTGGATGCTTGCTGTGTGAAGAAAAGGGCACTTACAGAACATTTGTAGAGTGCAAAATGAAAGTTTGGTGAGCTTACAATTCTGTTTACACATCAGTCATATTTGTACATGTAATACTTCGGAAAATACAGAGCTTTGAAAATGAATGAATCATTGTTTCTTTCCTGCTTGCTTTGCCAACAGATTGTTTCACCTCCTCTAAACAAATCTCAGAAACCCATGTTGGATGCTTCTCTCTTATGAGATTCATCTGCAAAAAGGATGAAAGGAAGACTTATAAAAATGATCTAAACTGTAATTACAGTAGCAGAATTTGTAGTGATGATATTAATGATAAAAAATTGTAGAAAAATACAATTTACCTGAATATGAATCTTCGTCAGACTGTTCCCAATCAGATTCTCCCTCTGATCCACTATCATTGATTCTGTCTTTAGAGCTTCCAAAATTTCTTGCTTTGCTCAACAAATGTGTCATTTTTGAAGCAGAACTAGAACAAATTCCAAACAATAAATAATATGCAAATGAATATCAAAAAAATGAAATTGCACTGTGGCTCAGTCAATCATGACAGCAGTTCCTACGTTCACTACTATCTCTTTCAAAATAATTCTAGCAGTTAACAACAGAAGACAGTCGCTGCTAAGTGTTAGTTAGTGAATTGTATGTACATTGTTCTTGTATGAAACTAGTCCAGTCATTGAGCAATAGGTGGCGTGCTTGTCACGAAAATGGCGGCCCAAAATATACTCAGGCGCAGTCCTTTACATGCAGTGCTTTGGTTTGAATTGCACTCAGTTCTGTTGCCAGAATGTTAATGTCCATACAGTATTTTTGACAGACATGATTGAGGTTTGCTGAAATGTAAATAATATGGTGCATAATTCTGAATGGAACCGGACATTGATAAGGTGAAAAAATTAATGACAATTAAAATAAAAAACTGTGTCCTTTTAAAAAGAACTATTTTTCCACTCCCTTTAATTGATTTAAGGAAACTACATAAAAAATAAATCTAGATGTAAGTCTAGATGGCCACCAGGGATTTGAATATCACTCCTTCCAAATTTAGGTCGAGTGTTTTAACCTTTACACCATCTCGCTTGGTTATTTGCAAGATAACACAGATTCACAGCTGTAATGGTTCAGTGGTGCACATTTTTCTGACAGCCTTAAATTATGTCATCTGCTACCATGGATTTCTTTCCCACATTTCTCAGACTGATTTTGTGCTACACCTCTCATGACCTTTTTCTGAAATGAAATGTATACATCAAAATAATCACTTCTTGTTAACATTAAAAAGCTCCACCAAATGTCAGTGGGTATTACAAAACCTCATGGGACTAGTGAGCTGTTTCACTGGCTGAAATTCACCCCATGGCTGTATACAATTAACGGCTCCAAATACTTACACTTATAATATCACTATTATTTTGCTATGTTGTGATAACATTTGTGTCCATGTTACCGAATAAAACTGGGCTTGTTTAGTTTTGTGCAATCAAACTTAAATTTAGCAGCAGTCCCTTCAGTTTGAAAAGTATCTTCCAGAATTAGTCATATGTTTTCAGTGTGCATGAAATATATGAAAACAGTTTGCAATAGCTATGATAATAGGTTTCTTACTGGAAAGCACATTGTAAAGGCATGATAACTTACTCAAGACTGACCCAAGTGCTGCATATGAAAAAAGCTGCATGAAAATATGGGTCTCTTTCTATATATGTAGGGTGTGTCTGGCAAATAATAAATAAGACACTGAAAATGATTTACTGTATGATTGTAGTAGCATAAAAAAGGCTTCTAACTGAGTAAAAATGTTAATCTATTTGGTAGTTAACAGCTAGAGATACTCTAAAAATCTCTATTTCCTGTTTCGCCTTCCCCTCCTAAGCTTTCGTCCACCCATCTGTCTCTTCATGTAGTCATCATGTGATGACTTTATCTTCAAAGTTGGCCATACATTTTCAGTACCTACATATTTAAGAAAAGCTCTTTGTGTTTAGTAAGAATTGGGGCATACTACTGGCAGGACTGGTATTTCACATATCAAAGAATGATGCTTAGTATTGTCTTAATATTTTTCAGATATAACCTGGTATAAGAATGGCAAAATTCTTCGTAATACAAGGAATATTCAAATTAGAATTAGAAACAACAAAACTACTTGTCAAATACTAAAAGTAACCCCAGAAGATGAAGGAACCTACATCTGCAAAGCAACTAGCGAAGTTGGAGTAGCTGAAACAAAAGCAGAATTGTTTGTACAAGGTAAATAACCTGTCAGCAAAATGAAAGTGTGTTATAAGATTAAATTTACATTCACACTGCACTCTTACATCAAAATTTGTTTGCAGAATTGACTCTTGAGGAGCGCCAAAAACTGGAAGTTAAGAAAGGCACAGAGCAGCAAGCAAAGATAAAACTGGAGAGAGTAAAAACACAGAAGAAGCCAAAAACAGAAGAAACTGTTGTCGACACAGTTTTTGAGACAGAGAGAAAAAGGTACTTATTTTTTCCAGAAGACTATAATTTATGCTGTGAATTTCAGATTCTAAAACCACAGTCTTTTTTTGTGCATTAAGTGAAATAGTATTCTATGTGTTTGTCTTTATATATTCTGCCTCAGAAGAAAAGTTGAAATTTTTTAAAAGTGAAAGTCTCTTTTTCTACGTATTATATTTTCTGCTATTTGATTATTGAGCATTCAAAACAGCTGTATACTACTTGACCTTCAACGTTTCATTAGGTCACAAAATATTTTTCATGTCATTTGGTGCAAATTACTATTTTAGTTATGAAGTAAGTATTATCAGCACAATTTTGAGTTCACATTTCAATTTGTGTGCAAGTGTAAGACATCTCATAATAATAGGACTGAAAATTCGTACACCAAATTTCATAGGTGAAGGATTGTTTTGCAAGAAACCAGAAGAACGTGTTTCTTAGGGGATGAACACACAGTTTCTGTGGTTTATTGTTTGTAACGTTGGTACATTATTCTTGCAAATGTCATATTCCTAGACATATCATTTGCTGTTGTCATGCATCCATCACACTCATGGAGTCACCCTTTTTATGACAAAGAAGGACTTACATTTGGCCGTTGAGTCATATTAAATTATTATTATTATTATTATTATGACAATATGAAGTAGAGAGGATATAAAATGTAGACTGTCAATGGCAAGGAAAGTGTTTCTGAAGAAGAGAAATTTGTTAACATCGAGTATAGATTTAAGTGTCAGGAAGGCGTATCTGAAAGTATTTGTATGGAGTGTAGCCATGTATGGAAGTGAAACATGGACGATAAATAGTTTGGACAAGAAGAGAATAGAAGCTTTCGAAATGTGGTGCTACAGAAGAATGCTGAAGATTAGATGGGTAGATCACATAACTAATGAGGAGGTATTGAATAGAATTGGGGAGAAGCGGAGTTTGTGGCACAATTTGACAAGAAGAAGGGACCGGTTGGTAGGACATGTTCTGAGGCATCAAGGGATCACAAATTTAGCAGTGGAAGGCAGTGTGGAGGGTAGAAATCGTAGAGGGAGACCAAGAGATGAATACACTAAGCAGATTCAGAAGGACGTAGGTTGCAGTAAGTACTGGGAGATGAAGAAGCTTGCACAGGATAGAGTAGCATGGAGAGCTGCATCAAACCAGTCTCAGGACTGAAGACAACAACAATGAAAATTGTGACATTATATACTTCTGCAGCCTATAATTTTTGGTTTGTATGTAATGTATTACACTCATAGGAGTGGCAAGAGAAAATTCCAAGTGTTATAACTGAACTTCAGCACCAGAAACTAGATAACTACTGCTGCTTTCCTGGGGCTGAGATTTCATGTTGTTGCTGCATATTCCAGCTGTTGTTATTACAGTTTGATACTTTTTGCAGTGTCTTGTTTGTTTAATTTTATTTTTCTTAGACCAGTCATTTCTGTTTTGTGTTTTTCTTGCTGTTGTTACTTTAAATCCAAAACACGAGAAGATTCTGAGCCACAGTATGGGAGGGGTAAGAGAGAATATGGAGATCAGAAAAGATGAAATAAGGTGAACTTTCTGCTAATAATTATAGCAATAAAAGCCCAGCAGTTGCATTGGAGAAGTCAGATTTGGACTTCATCATTGGGTGGAAGGATATTATAACACATTGTAAATCCGGAATTTAAGGAGATGGGACCTGGATAAACTGAAAGAACCAGAGGTTGTAGAGAGTTTCAGGGAGAGCATAAGGGAACAATTGACAGGAATGGGGGAAAGAAATACAGTAGAAGAAGAATGGGTAGCTCTGAGGGATGAAGTAGTGAAGGCAGCAGAGGATCAAGTAGGTAAAAAGACGAGGGCTAATAGAAATCCTTGGGTAACAGAAGAAATATTGAATTTAATTGATGAAAGGAGAAAATATAAAAATGCAGTAAATGAAGCAGGCAAAAAGGAATACAAACGTCTCAAAAATGATATCGACAGGAAGTGCAAAATGGCTAAGCAGGGATGGCTAGAGGACAAATGTAAGGATGTAGAGGCTTGTCTCACTAGGGGTAAGATAGATACTGCCTACAGGAAAATTAAAGAGACCTTTGGAGAGAAGAGAACCACTTGTATGAATATCAAGAGCTCAGATGGCAACCCAGTTCTAAGCAAAGAAGGGAAGGCAGAAAGGTGGAAGGAGTATATAGAGGGTTTATACAAGGGCGATGTACTTGAGGACAATATTATGGAAATGGAAGAGGATGTAGATGAAGACGAAATGGGAGATAAGATACTGCGTGAAGAGTTTGACAGAGCACTGAAAGACCTGAGTCGAAACAAGGCCCCGGGAGTAGACAACATTCCATTTGAACTACTGATGGCCTCGGGAGAGCCAGTCATGAAAAAACTCTACCATCTGGTGAGCATGATGTATGAGACAGGCGAAATACCCTCAGACTTCAAGAAGAATATAATAATTCCAATCCCAAAGAAAGCAGGTGTTGACAGATGTGAAAATTACCGAACTATCAGTTTAATAAGTCACAGCTGCAAAATACTAACGCGAATTCTTTACAGACGAATGGAAAAACTGGTAGAAGCCGACCTTGGGGAAGATCAGTTTGGATTCCGTAGAAATGTTGGAACACGTGAGGCAATACTGACCTTACGACTTATCTTAGAAGAAAGATTAAGAAAAGGCAAACCTACATTTCTAGCATTTGTAGACTTAGAGAAAGCTTTTGACAATGTTAACTGGAATATTTTCTTTCAAATTCTGAAGGTGGCAGGGGTAAAATACAGGGAGCGAAAGGCTATTTACAGTTTGTACAGAAACCAGACGGCAGTTATAAGAGTCGAGGGGCATGAAAGGGAAGCAGTGGTTGGGAAAGGAGTAAGACAGGGTTGTAGCCTCTCCCCAATGTTATTCAATCTGTATATTGAGCAAGCAGTAAAGGAAACAAAAGAAAAATTCGGAGTAGGTATTAAAGTTCATGGAGAAGAAGTAAAAACTTTGAGGTTCGCCGATGACATTGTAATTCTGTCAGAGACAGCAAAGGACTTGGAAGAGCAGTTGAACGGAATGGACAGTGTCTTGAAAGGAGGATATAAGATGAACATCAACAAAAGCAAAACGAGGATAATGGAATGTAGTCAAATTAAGTCGGGTGATGCTGAGGGAATTAGATTAGGAAATGAGACACTTAAAGTAGTAAAGGAGTTTTGCTATTTAGGGAGTAAAATAACCGATGATGGTCGAAGTAGAGAGGATATAAAATGTAGACTGGCAATGGCAAGGAAAGCGTTTCTCAAGAAGAGGAATTTGTTAACATCGAGTATAGATTTAAGTGTCAGGAAGTCG
Organism: Schistocerca cancellata; assembly: GCF_023864275.1. Classification (NCBI taxonomy): domain Eukaryota; kingdom Metazoa; phylum Arthropoda; class Insecta; order Orthoptera; family Acrididae; genus Schistocerca; species Schistocerca cancellata. The sequence goes on from NC_064630.1 coordinate 39,907,597, forward strand.
TTTCTGAAAGTATTTGTATGGAGTGTAGCCATGTATGGAAGTGAAACATGGACGATAACTAGTTTGGACAAGAAGAGAATAAAAGCTTTCGAAATGTGGTGCTACAGAAGAATGCTGGAGATAAGGTGGGTAGATCACGTAACTAATGAGGAGGTATTGAATAGGATTGGGGAGAAGAGAAGTTTGTGGCACAACTTGACTAGAAGAAGGGATCGGTTGGTAGGACATGTTTTGAGGCATCAAGGGATCACAAATTTAGCATTGGAGGGCAGTGTGGAGGGTAAAAATCGTAGAGGGAGACCAAGAGATGAATACACTAAGCAGATTCAGAAGGATGTAGGTTGCAGTAGATACTGGGAGATGAAGAAGCTTGCACAGGATAGAGTAGCATGGAGAGCTGCATCAAACCAGTCTCAGGACTGAAGACCACAACAACAACAACAACGTAAATCCGGAGACAGAAAATCATTTATAAAATACAATATACAGTTTGGTCAGAGTGGCCGGAGGTAGTGGTCATATGGGTATGAGGTGTTCCTGCTTTTGTGGATGTGTGTGTGTGTGTGTGTGTTTTCCTTTCTTTTCTGAAGGAGGCTTTGCTCAAAAGTTCAGTGTCTAACTGTCTTTTTGTTGTGTGTCTGCAACTCAATGTGTCCTCTTTATGGTGAGTAGCAGGCTATCCATTCCATAATTGTTAATATGCACAAAATGATAGCCTACTAGTCATCACATAGATGAGGTAGCAGACACTAGACAGGCACATTAAAATAGGACAGAAGAGTAATTAGCTTTCATTGTTGTTTGTTAAAGATAGCACAGTCATTCACTCAACTCCCATAAATGCCATGCAAATGCCCCTCTTGCAACCCCCCCCCCCCCCCCTCTATCCCTTACACACGTTCTCTCTCTCTCTCTCTCTCTCTCTCTCTCTCTCACACACACACACACACACACACACACACACACACACAAACTGCCCCTCTCCTTTCCTCACACAGCCACCAGACACAAGTAGTGATCACAGGTAGTATGGATGGCAGAGAAATGAAGGTGGCATGGAATAGGAAAAGGGTAGCAGTGTAGATTAGAAAAGATAACATGTACTGAGGTGAGAAAAGCAGCTTCGTGCAGGGATAGCTCCAGAGATAAGCATGCTGGTAGGAATGCAGAGAGAAAAAGGGGAGCTTAGGGAGGGTACAGAATTCAAGAAACAGATAGGAAATAGAGAAAAGTTCCAAGGAGACAAATAGGATGGTGTAACAGAGGAAAGAAACGGAATGAGTGTGGTGCTTTGGGGATGGATTGGAGTGGAATTTTGGCAAAAGTATAGGGAGAGGCACTGCTTGTGTTCCACTGCAGAAGAACAGCAGCTTTTGTTAAGGAAATGCTAAGTAAGTATTTTGTAGGTGTAAACAGTGTTACTTATGGATTGAAATTAAACTCTTTTACGGTAGGTATCCACTGACTTTTAATCCATATGTGTAGGAAAAGGAGAAGAATCACATAGGAGTAAAAATTACTGGCACCAGTGGAGATTCTCCCTCCTCCTCTTTTTTTTATGCATGTTAATTGAGTTATGATATCTGTTTCGCATCAGCAGTTCACTTGTTGCTGTTGTACTCCAGTGTAGTTGCGATACATAACTTAATCTTATTACTTAGTTAAATAGCAAAGGTTCAGTGTTTGGAGATTAGATACTAAGTCAGTCATACTCAGTTGGGTTAAAGAAAATAACTGATTTTCATTTTCTTATTTTGCTTTTATGATTTGCAGCAACTCATTTCACTAGATTACCAGTGTAAGGAAAGTGTCAGAACTGTACAAATACCTATTGAAAAGTGTTTAGCTGCTGTTTGGTGAGCCATTAGTTCCTTTGAGATTCTGTTAGACGTGTTATATCTGTGACTACTGCTTAATACATAGCCTTGTTGGGTTGCCATTGTGGTTCTCAAATTTCACAGAAGACATTTGCGTTTGTTTTGACAATTTGCTGCAATCCTCCACATACTGAGATAAACAGAGGGGACTATCCATAAGATACTTTTTGTAGGATAATTAACCCTCCAGCTGCAGGCGATGCAGATGTGTGCATTAAGCTCTTTGTGGACAATTTTGCACGGCCTGTGATTATCGCGTTGGACATAATTTCTGCTCTGTTTGGACATTGGAGGGTGCAGTTTTCCTGCTGAATACTTTTCTGTTGCTGTGAAACATCCTGACTGCTATTTTCCCATCAAATCTTTCTCTGTTGGTCTGGAACATTGGAGATCACTATTTGCCCATCTGAAACATTGGGAGTAATGTTTTATACATTCTCCTGCATCACACGCATACTTACATATATACGTTTCATGGCAGCAGTTTTGTAACCATGTTCCCTAGCTTCTGTGTGGAACTTGGCGTTATGATATAAACAGCAAACAAACACCATCCAAACAGGCCTCGGAGGACTGACACTACTGACGGTATTGACCAGCCGATGTGTCTCCTCAGCTCTCAGGAGTCACCGGATGCGGATACGGAGGGGCATGTGGTCAGCACATTGCCCTCCCGACCACTTTCAATTTTTGTGACTGATGTCACTATTTCTCAGTTGAGTAGCACCTCAATGAACCTTAGAAGGGCTGAGTGCACCCCACTTGCCTACAGCACTCAGCAGACCCAGACAATGACCCATCCTAGTGCTAACTGAGCTCTACAGTGCTTAACTTAGGCGATCTGACAGGAACTGGTGTTACCACTGTGACAAGGCCATTGGCATTGGTGTTAAGATATACAACACTCATAAAACTTATCAGTAAGTTTATTCTGCTTTTATAAGACTGAACTTTTTTTTTTTTACCTTAAACATTAATTAAAAATCACGCCTGAAGTAACTTTTCGGTTTTCTTGCTACATTCTTATAAGTCTACCCTTACAACTATTCTGATTATTGAATAAAAACGCCCCCATGATTTTGCATGGAAAATCTGCTTTGGTTAGAGGGTTAAAGCAAAATTCAGCTGTGGTCTAAATCCACTGTCAAACCATGGGTGGGAATCCAATTCAATGGCAACATTTTGTGAATATAAGTGATATACCGTGCTGTTCTATACAATGTACAAAAGGGGTAGAATGCGGGAAAGTCACTCAGAACTGCCAGTCTTACCAGACGAAATGAGAAGGAAAGACTGATTGTTGGGGACTGCACTGAATGAGATTTGAAAACCTGAGAGCCTAAAGGAGGAAGACAGGGTAATTCGCAAGACAGATTACTGCTTAAACATCGTGCATGAGTTAATAATAGTGAAAAGCTAAGAGCATTGTACGTAACAGAGAGGGTAAGGGAGCAGTGAAAAATTGACAGGTAAGAAAATGAAAGATGTAGAAAACTAAAACAGAGTGAAGAAAGGAGTAGTTACTGCAAAGAAATACTGAAATGGAAGAAATTAAAGTAATTAAGGCCAGGTGGATGATGAGAACCAAGGATATGTTGTAGTGATAGCTCCCACCTGCAAAATTCTAAGAAACTGATGTCTGGGGGAAGAATCTGGATGGTGAAACAGGCACCGAGATCACAATTGTTATGTTTTAGAGCATGCTCTGCAACAGGATGTTGCATGCTGCCAGTATACACCCTCTGCCTATGCCCATTCATCCTAACTGATAATCTGTTGGTAGTCATGCCGATGAAAAGGCTGAACAGTGTTTATATAACAGCTGGTATATGACATGTGTCATTTCACAGGTGGCTCTCCTTTTGATGGTATATGTTTTGCCAGTTACAGGGCTGGTATAAGTGGTGGTAGGAGGCTGCAAAGTGGAAGTCTTGCAGCAGGGACAGCTACAAGAGTAGGGCCATAGGATAGGAAGATGCAGAAGGAGCATAGATTCTGACAAGAATATCACGGAGAGTGGGAGGGCAACAAAAAGTTCTTCTGGGTGTGGCGGGCAAAATCTCAGACAGAATGGATCTCAGTTCAGGCATGATTTAGGAAGTCATTGCCTTGTCGTATTAGCTGATTAATACATTCCAGACCAGGATAATACAGAATGACCAGTGGTGTTCCCCAGAGTTATTTTTTGAAGGGATCAGCACTACAAGGATTGGATGTGATAACCTGGGAAATCTGCCTTTGAACTAGGCTGGTAGGGTAATTACCTCGAATGAAAGTTGAGATGAGAATGGCGGTGTATTGCTGTAAAGAGTCTGCATCTGAACAAATACATTTGTCTCAAATGCCAAGATTATATGGGAGGGAACATTTGACACGGTAAGGATTGCAACTGTCAAAATGCAAATACTTTTGTTTGTTAGCAGTTTTAACGTGGACAGAAGTGTGTATCTGGCCTTCGGTGAGTATGAGATCAACATGAAGGACACTGGCACGGGATTTGGAATACGACCATGTGAAATTTAATTGGGAAGAGGTATTCAGAGATTGCAGGAGTTTTAACAGGTCACCCTCACCATGAGTCCATATGGTAAAGATGTCATCAATGCAGCTAAACCAAACCAGGGGCTGAAGACTTATGGATCTGAGGAGAACCCTGTCCAAGTGACCCATGAAGAAGTTGGAATAGGGAGGAGACATCTTAGTTCCCATGGCTGTACCCCTGATCTGTTTGTATGTCTGCCCCTCAAAGCTGAAGTAGTTGTTAGTAAGCATAAAGTTGATTATAGTGAGTAGGAAGAATATCGTATGTTTGGAATCAGTGGGCACTGACTGAGGAAATGTTCTGCAGCAGGCAGACCCTGTACTTGGGGGATGTCGGCATAGGGGGAGGTGGCATCGACGGTGACAAGTATGGTGTGTGGTGGGATTGGGATGGGCACAGATTACAGACAATCTGGGAAATGGTTGGTATGTTTGATATAGGAGGGAAGTCTTTGTACTATGAATTGCAGGTGCTGATCAACTATGGCAGACGTATTTTCAGTGGGTGCTTTGAAGCCAGCAACTATATAATGGCCAGGATCTTAATAAGAAGGTAAAAGGTGGGGGTACGTGATTTGAGTGGGGTGAGGAGTTCTATGGAAGGACATGTTAGTCCTTGTGAGGGGCCTGAGGTTTTAGGGAGGGACTGCAGGACAGTTTGAATCACAGGGATGGGATCTTGATGGCAGATGCTGTGTGTAGAGTTGTCAGACAGCTGGCATAAACCTTCACTAACATACTCCTTTCAGTCATGTACCACAGTGGTAGATCCCATCCCTGAGATTCAAACAAGAGCAAGCGAATAATGGTATGTGGTAATTTCAAAGTAGATGTTGTAAAGGATCCTGAGAAGAAAACTAATGTGTAAACATTATTTGGATCATAAGTTTGATTTCAGTAATTAATTTACCTACAGTTTTGGATATTAGAAACTGCTTGGTAATATCTGCACTGACTAAGATCAAAGTGAGCAAATAAACATGCTTCCAGTAATCAACTGACTCTAAGATCAGGATGTACAGGTGATTAGAATAAACAAGGTATTGCCATACAGTTCTGATGCACCACTATGGCAACCAGTTGGAACAGTTTATGACTAGAGGGCAGAAAGTAACTTGGAAATAGTGAACTGGGAAAAATTTATAGGAAAAAAATTCCAAAGTGAAATTTAATGTATTGCATGATATTTATGTTTTCCCCATAAATTAATTAGTAAGAACAGAAGAAAACTAAGTGAAAAACCATGGATCACTAATGGGATTAAAATTTCTTGCAAATGGAAAAGGGAAATTTAGTATTAACAACAACAAGTAAAGAGTCTGCTTTAGGTGTGAGCTACAAAATTTATTCCAGGTTATTAAGAAAAATTATTAAAATCTCAATAACTATACATATTATTTCTGACATTAATAGTTGGGATAAGTGAATTAAATCTAATGGGATATGGTAAAATAAAAGAAAGGACAACATAGCTCTTGATTTGAATGGAACAGTAATAAATGGTAATTCAAAAGTAGAAGCTGTTGTTTCTTATATGTAAAAGGTGTACGACTTAGCTTCCACCATTTGCTGATAGGTGGCGACAGCGGTAAGTAGCGGTCAAAAGAAACAGATCGCAGACATCAGGCAGTTAGCTTGAACCTCAGTCAGCATAACCTCATTGAAACATTAGTCGACTTGTCTCTGCATCATAAAGTTGTTCTTGATTAAAAATGTCAGTTTACGAGCCTAATTCTCGTCATTTGCAGGAGATGTTCCTGTTTTGTTTCAATATGAAGAAAACAGCGGCTGAGTCTAATCGAATACTCTCAATTACATATAGTAAGGACGCTATTAGTGAAAGAACATGTCATGCGTTGTTTCAATGCTTCAAGAATGGTGATTTTAATGTCGTAGACTGACATAGTGGTGGAAGAGAGAATGTTTTCGAAGATGCAGAATTGGAGACATTGCTGAGTGAAGACTCACATCAAGCTCAAGAAGGATTGGCACATAGCAAGCCATTTCCAAATATCTCAAGGCTATGGGCATGATTCAGAAAGAAGGAACTTGGGTCCCATGTGAGATGAAACCAAGTGTTTGTGAACAGTTGCTTCAGAGGCAAAAATGGAAGGGATTTTTGTATTGCATTGTGACCGGGGATGAAAAATGGGTTCATTACGATAACCATAAACACAAAAAATCATGGGGATATCATGGCCATGCTTCCATAGTGATGGCCAAACCGAATATTCACGGCTCCAAGATCATGCTCTGCATTTGGTGGGACCAGCTCGGCACTGTGTACTATGAGGTGTTAAAACCACATGAAACAATCACAGGTGCTCGTTATCGAATGCAATTAGTGCATTTGAGCAGAGCATTAAAAGATAAACAACCCCAATACAGCGAGAGTCACGATAAAGTGATTTTGCAGCACGAATGAGGTGTTAAAACCACATGAAACAATCACAGGTGCTTGTTATCGAATGCAATTAGTGCATTTGAGCAGAGCATTAAAAGACAAACAGCCCCAATACAGTGAGAGGCATGATAAAGTTATTTTGAAGCACGAAAATGTTTAACCCCACATTGCAAAAGAGGTCAAAACGAACTTTGAAACGTTAAAATGGTAAGTCCTACCCCACTTGCTGTATTCTCCATACATTGCTCCCTCTGACTGTCACCTGTTTAGATCAATGGCACATGGCTTGACTGACCAACACTTCCGATCTCATGAAGATGTCACAAATTGGATCGATTCGTGGTTCGCTTCAAAAGATGAACAATTTTTTCGACACGGGATTCGTACACTGCCAGAAAGATGGGAGAATGTAGTGGCCAGCAATAGAAAATACTTTGAATGATACATGTGTAACCAGTTTGTTTCATTAAAGCCTCAAATGTTGGAGAAAAAACGGCAGAAGCAAAGTTGTACACCTTGTAGTTAAGACTTATGGTCAAGGAGTTCAGCATAAAAAATCAAGGTAATATGTTGAGAAAGTAACTACTATAAAATTTCATGACCTGGTACTCTAATCCACTTCCAAATCTAAAATTCAAAAAATAATAAACTCTTTCAAAATAAAATTGCAAGGAGTTGGTGGTATTTCCAATGTAATTCTAAAGAATTGTTATCATATAATAAGGACCACAATGTCTAAAATATATAGTGGATCACTAACTCAGAGCACCTTTACAGAATTATTAAAAGACACAATTTTTAAATTTTTTAATAAGGTAGGTGACTGATGTGATGCCAGTAGTTAACAGACTCTTTCAATGAAGACATCATTTTCTAATTTTTCTGAGAATGTAATGTACACCAAAGGTGTCCAATCTCAGTAATAAAAATATTCTTAGCAAATCACCATATATATTTGGAAGGTTGGTCAACTGATAATGTGATTCATCAGATTTTATAACAATAAAATACCAAAACGGCACCAGTTGTTGGCATATATAAAGCATTTTGACTTCATAAATCACAACATTTTTGTTCAAAAACAGAGTTTTTTTTACAATTATGCTGTACTGATCACCATTGATGATTCATAGAGAACTGTTTAAGGAGGGAAACACTGGAATGTCCGGGTTGGAATTTCAACAATATTAGGAAAGGATAAATTGTTACTCACTGTAAAGAGGACTAGTTGAGTTGCAGACAGGCACAATGAAAAGAGTGTTACACATCCAGCTTTTGGCCGAAGCCTTCTTCAGAAAAGAAACCCCACACAAGCAAGGACACCTCACACACACATGACTGCTTTTGAGGCACAATGAAACAAGGAAAGTCCAGGTTGGAATATCAACAATATATGAAAAGGGTAGATTGCTACTCACCATCAACGATAAGAATGTTACACACTTAGCTTTTGGCGAAAGTCTTCTACAGAAAATAAAACGCACACGCATGTACACAAACATGTACACTTCAGGCAAACATGACCACTATCTCCAGCAGCTCCAACCACAATGCCTTCCGGTCAGTGCTGCTGGAGATAGTGGTCATTTGTACGTGAGGTGTGTCTGCTTGTGTGAATATGTGTGTGTTTTCTTTTCTAAAGAAGGCTTTGGCAAGCTAAATGTGTAACAGTCTTTTCATTGTGCCTGGCTGCAACTCAACGAGTCGTCTTGATGGTGAGTAACAATCTACACTTATCCTAATATTGTTATTTAAAGAGTGAAGTATTTTAACTACAGCACACAGTACATAATTTCTCCCATATAATTTGTTGTAAATAATCTATTAAAATTAATAAGGGATAATGATAGTAAAAATTATGATACTAAAAAGGGAAAAAATTGCGTACATTAATCTTCAGTAACATTCACTTTAACTTAGAAAAGAGTGAACAATGCTGCTACCATAATCTTTGGTCACTTACTCTTTGTTAATATGCACCTGACAGGTAGTATGTTTAAATTTGAAATTAAGGAGAAAAAATTCCTTCAGGGCAATTTTTTTCTATACTGTAGGATAGTTATTATTTAGAAACTTGTAGCTTATTTGGCACAAATGTGTCACATGCTATAGTCTTGTCTGTAAACTCAAGCGCTTTTGGTGGGGAAAGTGGCCTTTCCCGGAAGTACACTGCCACTGGCCTACAGGGGCACCCAAAATCAGTTGCCTGTTACCTGTCTAGCGGTGTAGATCTGTGTGCAGTGATTTACGTCATTTCTGTTTGTGGGGCCTTAGTTGCCAGTGTCAGTCAGTTAACTATGTATACTCACTGATATACTTCAGTATCTGTGATGGATAATCGTTGTGCAATGCAAGAAAATGTGCAAACTACAAAGGAGAGGAGGTACTGAATTTGTGGAGTAAGGAGCGTTTGATCATCTCTAATGTTATTACAGCATGTGTTAAAGAGGCAACACAAAAAGAACTGTTGGTTAATGTTACCTGTCCCAATGTCTGCCTCCGTAGCGTAATGGTAGCTTTACCGCCTACCACGCAAGGGGCCCGGGTTCAATTCCTGCCAGGGGACTGGGTGTCATGTGTCCTCCATCATAATTTCATTATCATTAACTCGCAAGTCTCTGAAGTGGGGTCAGCTGAAAATGACTTGCAATACGGCTGTCGAATTCCCCCCAAATGGGGCCTCCCGGTCAACAATGCCATATGATCATTTCATTTCATTTTCACCAGTCCCAATCAAAAGGCTGAAATTCATGCAAATGCCAACCTCACCACAATTGGACACATAAGGAAGGAATGCGAAAATAAGCCTCATGGTTTACTGAAGTTGCCATGAAGAAAAACAAATAATTTTGGGAGGAAACCCATCATTATAGACTGTTTCACAATCATGTAAAACCTTCGATGCTAATGAAACAGCAGGGTTTGAATGTGTTCTGTCACTAAATCTCTATCTCAGTTACTATTCACCTGATTCTAAGATATATTGCTTAAAACATGTGTGCAGGAGCTTTTATAAACACTGCTGAAATTTCCTTTGAAACATGTACACCAATTCTGTACTTCTAAGTAAAAAGCTTGACATATGAGGTGCATTCACATATAAATTTTTATTTTTTGGTAAAAACTTTATTTCTTAATCTACAGCAATGTTATCCTGTTTAAAATATTCCCCATTACATACTATACATATATGCCGATGCTTTTTCCAATTCTCGAAACTCTTTGGGAACTGTTTCCTCCGGATAGTTTATAGGTATCTTAACTGTGCATTTTTAATCTCATCCATGCTTGTAAAATTGCTGTTCTTAAAGGCCTGCCTTGAAATGTTTATATCACTTGTATGTCCTTGGTTTACTCATAACAGACTCACCAAAAGCAGTACTTAACATTTCTAAAAAATTCATACACTTTATTCCATCCTTATAACAAAATTTGATGCAGATTCTCTAATCTATTTTTATACAAAACAAATAATCTTTGGTGCTACCAAAACGCATGTAATCTTCTTGACTGCAGACAACAGAGTAAATACCCAATATGCATAACATTATACACATACTTTTCAGACATATTTACAAAGACTGTGATAAGAAAAGTAGTGCAAATCAGACTAATACAATACACAAAATTGTAAATTTCTGGTTACTTTTTAAACACTCTTGTGTGGAAAGAATTGTTAAGTTTCAATGCAGCCCTTGAAAGAAAACTTCTACCTGTTAGTTGAAACACAAAGTAAGAACAAGACTTAAATTCTACAGATTGATTGTATCAATGGGGTTCGTTTTACAAATAATAGTAGAGGAATATACATTCACATGAACAGGCATTCAGTTCGATGTTTGTTGTGGAATTATGACTTCCATTGTTATTTTAATATTATTTACTCTACAATGTTGTGTTTCGGAAGGAGCTATCATCTTTTGTATTCCTTATAGTCTTAACGCTTTTGTCTAAAAATAAACACTCTTTTGTGTGATCTAATCTGTAAATGGTCAAATGCAGCTGTATTGAAATACCAATTAAATTAGTATTCTGTAAAATGACCTTTTTTCAGCTTCATTACAATACACCGGTATTTTGCAAAGTAGCCACAAGAACATGTATCTAACTAAAATCTATGAAATTACTCCCAGTTTTCTATTTAAAGCACCTCCATTTTATTTTTTTTCCACAGGGAAATTGTGGACATCCATGAGACACATGTTCTGGAATCCACTGCACAGTTTGCAGAGAAAACAAAAAAGGTAATTAGATGAAGTACAGCCAACTAATCTCATGAGTAAACTACTATGCTTCTGTCAATAATTAGAAATTTTCAGATATGAGCATAAGGAAATTAAATGACCAAACATTAAAGAGGGGTGAGAGGTTGGGCTTACAGTTCAAGGTAAGCAAGTAAGTACTTTATTTGTGCATAGATCATATCATGATGATACTGGATACTTTGACAATTTAAAATTCAGACATAAACACACTCACCCACACTCAGTCACACGCGCATGTGAGCACATCCACTTCCACACACACAACAGATATTTTGATGCTGCAAACACTGTATGTACATTTAATCTTCAGCTGCTTTGATTTGAGTGCAAGTACTCTGCAATGTTGTATGGGCTAAATAGGGTAAGGTAATTTTCGGCCTATGTTTGAGAGCTTGAACCACGTGTATACTCTTTGTATTCTACCTCTGAACCCGGCAATGTTATGTAATTGTTAAATATGTGTGGAAAATGGATATATGTCCTAATCTTCTTCTCCCCACACCCTCCCATCTGCCTGTCCATCTCCTCCTCCTCCTCCTTATCTTTGTTCACCTCCTCATCCTCCCTTGTCTCTCTGTCCATCACCTCCTCTACCTCTTTCTGTCCATATCCTCTCTCCACATCCTCCTCCCCCCCCTCTCTCTCCATCTCCTCTTTGTACATTTCCTATCCCCTCCCTCCTAGTCCATCTCAGTTCCTCTCTCTCTCTCTCTCTGACCTTGAACATCATTTATTGCCATTGACAATGAAACCATTATTGGGAATCGAAGTCACTTAAAATGAATGGGTAATTTGGTTGGGATCATTGATATACAAGGTACGAGCGACCTGTCCTGCTGCCAATATGTCAGGATGGTAGCTTCAACGACAGCATGTTGCATAATTTTAACCTGAGAATGGGTAGGATTACAAGGTTTTGAATGATTCAGATTCCATAGTAGTATTCTAATCATAAGCCAATAAGCCATAACTTTAAACAATGGAAAATCTGGGATGGAATAATGACAATATTATGGAAAGGACAGATTACCACTCGTGCTATAGCGTAGATGCTGAGTCGCGGACAGGCACTAATAAAAGACTACTGTACATAAACAAATAAGCTGTTGGCCAGAAAGCTTTCTTCTAAAATAGACAGCATACACACACACATTCACACAAATGCAGCTCACATACATGTGACCGCTGTCTCTGGTTACTGAGGCCATACTGTGAGCAACTGTGTGTAGTGGGTGGGATGGGGAGGGGGAGTGAGAGCAGGGTACGGGTGGGGGACAGTAGAGCACTGTTTGTGGGAGAATCCAGGAATGAGGTGGGGAGAGGATAGTGCAGCTAGGTGCAGTTGGAGAGAAGCATGGGTATGCTGGTGGAATAGAAGGCTGTGTGATGCAGGAGTGGGAATGTGGGTGAAGGACGGTGACTAACGAGCATTGAGGCCATGGGGGTTGCAGGAATGTAGGATGTATTGCAGGGAGAGCTCACATCTGCACAATTCAGAGAAGCTGGTGTTAGTGGGAAGGATTCAGGTGGCACAGGTTGTGAAGAAGTCATTGAAATAAAGAATGTTGTATTGGCCAGAACACTCAGCAACTGGATGATCCAGTTATTTTTTGGCCACAGTTTGTTGGTGCCCATTAATGCGGACAGACAGTTTGTTGGCTGTCATGCTCACATACAATGCAACACAGTGATTGCAGTGTAATTTGTAGATCACATAACTGGTTTCAGGCACCCTGCCTTTGATGGGATAGGTGATGCTAGTGACCAGACTGGAGTAGGTGGTGGTGGGAGGATGTATGGGACAGGGCTTTCACTTAGGTCTGTTACTGGGATATGAGGCACGTGGTAAGGTGTCGGGAGCAGGGGCTGTGTACAGGTGAACAAGGAGCTCGTGTGGATTTGATGGGCAGTTGAATACCACTGTCGGACGGATCAGAAGCATCACCTTTCCGATCAAAGGCAGGGCTATCTGTGGGAACCAGTTATGTGGTCTGCAAGCTAAGCTGTAATCACTGTGCTGCATTTTACATGAGCATGACAGCCAACAAGCTGTCTGTCTACATGAATGGCCACTGAAAGAGACATGGACCACCCAGTTGCTGAGCATGCTGCCCAACACAGTGTCCTTCATTTTAGTGACTGCTTCACAGCCTGTGCCATCTGGATCCTTCTTAACAACACCAGCTTTTCAGAATTGCGAAGGTGGGAACTCTCTCTGCAATGTATCCTACATTCCCATAATCCTATTGTCCTTAACCTCCTTTATTCATTGTCATTCACTCATCTATCCCCTTCCCTGTTCCAACTCCACAGCCTTCTATTTCCATAAGGGCACCCACAGTCTTTTTACTTCTCTCCTTTTCTGCTCCCACCTGGCCTTCCATCTAACCTCCTGACAAAATAAACTGGAATAGAGGGGAGAACCGATAGAGGTACTCAAAGTACCCTCCTCCACACACCGTCAAGTGGCTTGGGGAGTATGGATGTGGATGTAGATGTAGATGTAGACTGCACCTAGTTGCCCTACGACCATTCTATCTCGTCCCTGTATGCTCCCAAAAACAGCATTTTACCATCCCCCAAGCACACCCTGCTCTCCCTCCCCCTTCCAGCGCCATCCTCCTCTGTACCCCACCACCCAGATTGTTTATGCCATCATGCACAGTTACTCACAGTCTGACTTCAGCAGATAGAGACAGTGGTCATGTGTGTGTAAGCTGCATTTGCATTAATGTATTGTGTATGTTGCCCGTATCATAAGAAGACTTTCTGGCTGAAAACTTACATGTATAGTAGTCTTTTTGTTGTGCCTGTCTGCAGCTCAACACCTTTGGTATATAGTGAGTTGCAATTTATCCTTTTCATATTGTCATTAAGCCATAACTTTGATGTTTTGTGTTAAAAACAACTGTGAGGAAGACACATGGTTGTCTATACAATTTCTTTTTAAAGTTTTGTGTGTGTGTATCAATAAATTTTCGAGATTTTTGCTAGCAGTGTTTCCTCTTCATATATTATATACAGTGCTGATGGCAGTTATATGAGTTGAGTAGTATGAAGGGGAAGCAGTGGTTGGGAAGGGAGTGAGACAGGGCTGTAACCTGTCCCCGATGTTATTCAATTTGTACATTCAAAAAGCAGTAAAAGAAACTAAAGAAAAGTTTGGAGTAGAAATTATAGTTCAGGGAGTAGAAATAAAAAATTTTAAGATTTTCCGATGACATTGTAATACTGTCAGAGACAGCAAAGGACTTGGAAGAGCAGTTGAACAGAATGGACAGTGTCTTAGTCAAATTAAATCAGGGGATGCTAAGAGAATTAGATTAGGAAATGAGATACTTAATGTAGTCGGTGAGTTTTGCTATTTGGCCAGCAAAATAACTGATAATGGCTGAAGTAGAGAGGATATAAAATGTAGACTGGCAATGACAAGAAAAACATTTTGGAAGAAGAGAAATCTGTTAACATTGATTATAGATTTAAGTGTTAGGAAGACTTTTCTGAAGGTATTGATCTGGAGTGTAGCCATATGTGGAAGTAAAACATCGATGATAAACAGTTTAAACAAAAATAGAATAGCAGCTTTTGAAATGTGGTGCTACAGATGAATGTTGAAGATTGGATGGGTTGGTCACATAACTAATGATGAGGTACTGAACAGAATTTGGAAGACAAGAAATTTGTGGTAAAACTTGATGAAAAGAAGGGATCAGGTGATAGGGCACTTACTGAGACATCAAGCAATCACAAATTTAGTATTGGGGGGAAATGTGAGGATAAAAATTGTAGAGGGACACAACGAGATGAATACACTAAGCAGATTCAGAAAGCTGCAGGTTGCAGTAGTTATTTGGAGATGAAGAGGCTTACACAGGATAGAGTAGCAAAGAGAGCTGCATCAAACCAGTCTTCTGACTGAATGCTACAACAACAACAACAACATACATATATTCAGTGCTTGATTTCTGGTGGCAGTGCATATATTTTTATACCATATAAATCAGACCAAAACTATGTAGCTTGCATCTGCCCAAACATTTATTAGAGAGCATATAAAAATTTGAATGAAATCAGTCCAGGAATTTTTGAGATTTTTGCTAATAATGTTAAACAATGACTTTGTGATCGCTTGATGTCTCAGTAAGTGCCCTATCTTTAAACCATAGTGTAGATGAAGACTGATATAAAAAAATAAGGTTCCTTTGTCTGTGATGCTTTTATCTATTTGAGCAACAAAAAAATTGTTGCTGAATGTGGAAAGTAGGAGAGTGATACTGGTAGAATTGAAACTGTGAAGGTCAGTTGTGAGTCAGGCCTGGATACCTTGGTAAGAGCATAGCAAGGCTCCAGGATCGAGTCCCAGTTTGGCAGAAAGTTTCGATCTGTCAGGAAGTTTCAGACCTTTTCATCCTCTATTACAGAATGTAAAAGTCTAGCCAGAAACAGCTCCTTGCCTATGGATCAACTATTTCCCAGCACTTTTCATTTTTCAAGGAGTGCTAATCCAGAAGGCTATGCAGGAGAATGTAACGAATGGCAGCTATCTTTAAATGTAAGTGTAATGTAATGGCTACAACAAAGAAAAAGAACGTGATTGTATACAATTAGAAGATCAATGATGTACAGCTTGATCCTGTCACATTATATATTTGTTTAGGAGTAACATTACAATGCCGTATGAAATTGAATGATTACATAAAATCAGTATTAGGGAAGGTGCATGTAAGACTAAGATTTATTACTAGGGTTTTGGGAAAGTGGGATGCAGCTGTAAAAGGAATCACATGTGAGCTGCTAGTGTGACTAGTTCTAGTGTATTTATGCAGTGTTTTGAGCCCACATCAGTTAGGCATGAGAATAGGCAGTAATCAAATTCAGAGACACACTGATGGGATCATAGCAGGTAAGTATAGCTCACACACAAATGTGTGTGTCCTTTGACAACTCAGTTAGGAATCCTCGGAAGAAGGAAGACACAATGCTTGTGAAAGCCTGATTGGTAAATTTAGAGAATCTGTGTCTGAAGGAGACTGTGTGACTGTTATGCTGCCACATAAATATTGTGAGAATAATGTAAGACAGAGTAGGGCCTGTCAGAGTCAAACAGACAGTATTTTTCCCTCACTTGATACGCAAATGCGATAAGACAGAAAATCACTGATATTGGCGCATAGTACCTCCTCCGTGCAGAGTACCGTAGGCATCCGAGAAGAATGCCTGTGAGGGGTAAGACAGGCAGCAGGGAAGTGGTCCTTCTCCTCTCTTCCTTCCCTCCTGTGACTCCCCACCATTTGGGCTGTTGCCCATATGAAAAGTGTTCTTTTACTGGCAAGGTCAGCGTGTTGCATTTCACTGTTTGCCATTTGTGATCTCCCATTTTCGTTTTATTTCTTATGATGAAAGTTCTAGTGAAAACCAGACATCACATCCACATTAAAAGCAAGAAAATTCAAGACAAATTGCTACTTACCGTAAAGAAGACGTGTCAAGATGCAGACGGGCATAATTAAAAGACACTCACTTACGGCTTTTGGCCACAGCCATCACCAGTAAAAGACACACACACACACACACACACACACACATGTACCATTCACGCACACACACAAGCAAGCACACCTCGCACACATGACTGCCAACTGCAGCATCTTGGACCAGAATGCATCTTGGGCCGAGATGCTGGAGGTGGCGGTCGTGTGTGTGTGCGGTGTGCTTGCTTGTGCATGTGTGTCCCTTTTATGATGAAAGCTGTGGCCAAAAGCTGTATGTGAGTGTATTTTAATTGTGCCTGTTTGCAGTGTGACATCTCTACTTTATGGTAAGTAGCAATCTGTCTTTTCCTACTTTGTTGATATTCCTGCCTGGAGTTTCCATTGTTTGATGTGAGATAGATAGTAGATGTAAAATAAGTGAATGAGATAATAACAGATATATTGATATTTGGGGAGAATTTGAGGCAATCAGTGGCACAAAAAGAATTTGCCATTGAGAATCAGAAAGCTAATTTACTGTAGTCTGTTGTGAAAGAAAATATAAATGAAAGTACCTAAAAATATGCTTCCAATTTCTGTGCATCACTCTGAGTGGGACTGTGAAGACATGATCAGACCAATTGCAATGTGAACCTACATATTTAAGTAGTCATTCTTCATGGTGTCCAGACGCGAATGGGATGATAAGAAACCCTAATAACTGATGCAGTGCGAAGTTCCCTCTAACATGCAATGGTTTGCAGAATATGGATGTAAAAGTAGATCTAGCATGAATAGAAAGACAAAGGTGTGAGTTGAATTTAAAGGAAAGCATGAAACAAAAGAGGAGAAAGCTATTTAGGTTAATGGAAATGGACCATGAGGAAGATTCTGTTGTTATTAACATTCTTGATCATTAATTACCAGTCTTTGTAAGCTGTTCCTTCTGTGACATTATTCCTTGTGAAATTCATGTTAAATATGATAAAATTTTATCTATTGCTCATATTATAGTAGATATGGTTTTTAACACCTATATTGTACTGTTAATTACCTAGTATTTATTCTTCGTTTTTAGTGATCTCTTCTCTTTGCACTGTTTCAGGTCACTGCACAGAAAGTCTTTCCAGTTCAAGATTCAGTTGAGATATCTGCAATTGCATCATGTAAAAAAGTTGATGACACAAGTGAAAAACCCATTCTGACAGAAGAAAAGGCAAAAGAAATTGTTCCAGTTCAAGAAAGTGTTACAGTTTCTGAAGTGGATGTTAAAGATGATGTGAAATATCTTAAGACACGGAAGACCAAAGTGACAGCTGATACAAAAGTAAATATACAGGAGTCAGTATCCATTTCACAACTGAAAAGTGAAGATATGGTGCAAGAATTTGAAGTAAAGCCCTTAGAGGAACAGGCAGATAGGAAGGTCAGTGTCCAAGAATCTGTTAGTGTGTCTGAAGTTATTACAGAAGACAGAGTCATAGATCTGAAAGAAACAAAACCAAAAGAAGAAGAAGCTGTGTTGATGAAGCCTGTACAAGAGAGTTTCCTAGTCACTGAAACTCTGTCAGAGACTACTATAACTGAAATGAAAGATGCAAAAACCATGGAGAGTGCAGAATACAAAGTGCCCATTTTAGAACCCATGGTCGTATCTGAAATACAGACTGAAACTACAGTTGAAGAAGTCAAAGACAAAAAACCCAAAAGTTATCAAGCCAAGCCTGATAAGAGTCCTGTACAGCAAGAAGTAGCAGAAATTACTGAGGTTAAAGTAGAAAGGGCACCAGAGTTACAAAAGAAGAAAGAGCAAGTATTGGTTGAAAAGGAAAAGAAGGAAGCTGAGGAAGTAGTGACAGAGAAGAAGGAAACAGATATTGTGACAAAGAAGAAGACTGCTGTCAAAAAGAAAGATCTCGAGGAAGAAGAAGAAATTATTGTCCAGCATGCATTGAAGACTATGCAAAAGCTAGAAAGATGGGAACGTGTGAAACAGGCACAGGAAGTAGAGGAGTTGCTACATTTGATTCCTGTTCAAGAATTTGGACCAGAAAGTGAAAAACCTTTACGTGAACTGGCACGTGTTGGCTGGTTGCTACGGCGAGGGTTAAATGTGCAAGAAGTAACGGCACTTCACCGTGCTGGACACTTCCAGGAACTTCGCACACCATTGGCTCAGTCTGCCCTCGTTTCTTTAGTGGAACGTCAAGGGCACGGAGTTCTGGTTTCACAAGCTCTTGCAGAGGAGGATGAAGTCCAAGGGCCAGAAACAGCTGGCTTCCGTGCATTTCTTCGCATGATTGAACTGGAATATGCTACTGTTGAACAAGCTGTTACTCTTTTTGCTCCTGAAGATTTCCGCCCAGACTCGTGGGAAGTCCAAGAAGCTACAGAGGTATCCATACCACATTAATGCTTAATTAAATATTACTGCAATTTAAACTTCTGATTATAATTTTTTCTCACATGATAACTCACAGCTGTCACTTTGCTATGTCTTAGATAGATAAATGACTATACCTACCGAGGTTACTTGGTTTTCTTACATAACAGCTATATTAAAAAATTTATTATTCAGCTTTGAGATTTTGCAACTGAAGGTTCTTCTGTTTGGACCTGTAAAAAGAAAGAATGGCAGGAAAACATGTAACAAGTTCAACATTGGTATAAAATTGCTGTAAAAATGTGAGTAGTTACTGAATTCAAACGATAAAATGAACGAAAATTATGCAACATTTTATAATATAGTATAGTATCATATGTTTATTGGTCCTCTTTTATCTTTTTTGTACATAGGTACAAGGAAATAGTTGATAAGATATTAATGTCAGTATGACTAAAGTGATAAAATGAACATCCAGAAACTAGTTGTTAGCTATAAAACAGTTTCTTTCTGCTCTGCAAGAATGGAATGCTTCAGAAATAATCTGTTTTGTACTTCTTCTGTTCATAATGTTGGTTGGATAACACAATAGCAACTAATCTGGTATCACAGTGTTCTTTGCTGAGCTTCCTAGAACAATGAAACTTGTCCCATTTTTATTTTTGTGCTACATACTTTGGTTGTATTACATGCATCATATGCTTTAAAATGTCAGTTGACTTATCTAAGCACCCATGTTATAAACTCATGCAGAAGTATTTCACAATAACTTAACTACCAGGAAGGGCACAATACATAATTATTGTTTGGAAAGACATTAGGTCCTTGTTTTACATGTAATATCATTTGAAACATATCGTTGGATGCCTATCTTGAAAACTTTAGGATTGACCATTGGATACTGACATTTCAGCTGATATTTAATAATTTTCATTTACACAAATCCTAACTGCCATTACTTTTTAGCACATTTTTCATTGTTTAGACACTTGTCATGCTCTGGGACTAATTTCTGTATATCATTATTAGAGAAGGAAAGTTGCTACTCACCATGTAGTGGAGAGGCTGGGTCGCAATAGGCACAACAAAAAGATTCACACAGTTATAGCTTTCGACCATTAAGCCTTTTGTCAGCAATAGACACAATGTGGTTTCAGTTGTCTGAGACTGCAGACATGTGTGCAAGTTGCATTTGCATGAGTATGTGTGTGCGTGTGTGTATGTGTGTCTATTGCTGACAAAGGCCTTAATGGCCAAAAGCTATCTACATCTACATTTATACTCCGCAAGCCACCCTACGGTGTATGGCGGAGGGCACTTTACGTGCCATTGCCATTACCTCCCTTTCCTGTTCCAGTCGCGTATGGTTCGCGGCAAGAACGACTGTCTGAAAGCCTCTGTGCGAGCTCTAATCTCTCTAATTTTACATTCGTGATCTCCTTGGGAGGTATAAGTAGGGGGAAGCAATATATTCGATACCTCATCCAGAAACGCACCCTCTCGAAACCTGGCGAGCAAGCTACACCGCGATGCAGAGCACCTCTCTTGCAGAGTCTGCCACTTGAGTTTGTTAAACATCTCCGTAACGCTATCATGGTTACCAAATAACCCTGTGACGAAACGCGCCGCTCTTCTTTGGATCTTCTCTATCTCCTCCGTCAACCCGATCTGGTGCGGATCCCACACTGATGAGCAATACTCAAGTATAGGTCGAACGAGTGTTTTGTAAGCCACCTCCTTTGTTGATGGACTACATTTTCTAAGGACTCGCCCAATGAATCTCAACCTGGTACCCGCCTTACCAACAATTAATTTTATATGATCATTGTGTGAATCTTTTTGTTGTGCCTATTGTGACCCAGCATCTCCACTGTATGGTGAGAAGCAACTTTCCTTCTCTAATATTGGTACATTCCGTCCTGGATTTTCCGTTGTTTGATTTCCATATATCCTTGTTACACAAATTTACCACCTGTGATTAAGCCACTTGGTGAGAGTTTCTTTCATGTTGCTGTTGAAGTGCAGGAGTCAACATGGTGAAGCATCGATGTTATTTTGATGCATTTTTACCATATATAATGGAGCGATAAATTTTGTTGTTGTCATAGAAATGAAAATCTCATGTAACTCATCTTCTTTCTAGCTCCATGCCAGAAGATAACCATTTTTCTTCATTTGCTAAATGGTGCTTGTGAATAGTATGAGTGTCTCGGATAACTTTAAAGTTCTGTCACCTTCTCCTTTTGTTTGAGTCAAGTGGTTGCAGTTGATGTTAATAAAATTTTGTGCCACAATAATAAATATAATAATAACCATTTTTACTTTGCCTACTTATTTATAAATGTAAAACAAAAACTACTGAGTTATCACCCTTGGAATTTCAGAAATCAGTATGTTGTCTCTTGCAATTAGGCAAATGGAAATCCAACCATTTGTTGCATGGGAAACGTGTTGTGTCCCTTACCTGTATCAGTGAACAGCTAAAACAGTGTATAGTCTGAGTTGCAGGTTGCTTATCTAACAACTACCAGTGGCATTAATTTTAATATATTGGATAATCATTGTCCAAAATTAAAAATTTAAAATGCTGGCATAATCTACTCATTAAGAGGTATAATCTTACAGTAAAAGTTTAACACAGTGAGCCAAGTATTAAAGTAAGAAACTGTGTTTATTTCACGAGGCAGTGTAAGTGGTGGAGCACAAATTACCTGGATTACATTCATCCAGTATTTGAGAATGAAAGCACTTACTGACGTCCAACAAACTTTACTAGTAATTTCAAAGTTTTTCAAATCTTTTCTTGCTGACGTGCCCACAAATTAGTGAAAGGAAAACAGTTTATCACATTTTTGCTGTTCATGCAGGAAAACTTCATCAGGCATGATGATGTAATTTATTACTTCTCTACTCTAACTCTATCCTCAACACGTTTTTCAGACAGTATCCACATGTACCCCTGACCGTACCTGCAAAATTACAAGTATATCATTGTACCATGCATAGTTCACAAGATATTTAAAGAATGGGAATGTTTGACAGCATTTATGCTTCAGTACTTTTATTTATGGAAAATGCTCATTGACACTCATATGAGCCAATGCCTTGATTATATGCCTGCCTAATATGCAGAGCATTTTATGTGTGGTGCATGTCTGAATATTCCACCATGATTTGTCGTTACAGATATTGCCTGATATACTCTTGTTCATCAGGCACAGTGTTAAAAGAACTTATTTAAGTATACTTTTAACATTGTCACATTTTAGAAGATGTAAAAGTTTATTTATTGAAAGGAGGATTGCATGTTTCAGCTAATAAAGTACAAGACAAGTGTGAAATTGATTTTACAGTTATTTTTACTAACAAATATTAGTTTATAAGAGTTATGCATGTTTTCACATTGATCATACATCAATTTATTATAGTAGCTGAATTTACACAATAGGTTTTGCTTTTTATCCCCATCACTGATAATCAGGATTTAAAAAATTTATTATTTTAAAGAAGAGAGTCATTACAAGAAATGATTCACTGTAAGATATGATGTAACTATGATCACAGATACTAGAGATTTACCCTGTCAGTTTATACAATCAGTTTAATCAGTCTCCAAATAAAGTGTAATAATTTGTGTAAGAGTATAAATATTGCTAAAGTTCTTTAAATATAACTTTTTATGTATTTGCTTTTTTTTAGGTTGTGGAGAAGACACATATAACACAACAGGCAGAAACTATAAAACAAGCTGAAGTTCGTATTGCTGGTAAGCAGTTTCTCTCTGTGAAAATATGTCGATTTTACGTCTCGTTGCATGATAATTGTGTTCTCCAGCATCTACAAAATAAAAGGATAATTGTAATAATAACACTGTATTGTTATTTTTGCAAAGAATATTTGCTTGCTATGAGTGACATTAATTGGCTTTGGAAGCTTCAGAATATTACATAGACAGGCTAAGAGTTTATAACAGAAATGTGTGAGACATGAAAACAGAGTTCCACTTAATAAGACACATATACTGGTTACATGCAGCTAAAGTGATGTGCAGCAATTTTTTTAACACAGAAGTGTAATTAATTTATTGTCTTATTGATGTAATGTGACTGCTGTTGCCATTAAATTCTACAGTATTCACATGTCCGGCTTCCAGAGTATGGAGAGCTACACTTCATTTTTCACATTTCAGCCAAGTTATCTCTGTATTATTAGTGAGATCTTGTACAATAACAAACAAAGCTAAGTTTATATCTCCAAAGTTAAAACTAGTAGTCATACAGAAAAGAGATGAAAAGTTCCACAGGTACTTTTTGTCACAATCTGCTAGTCTGCAAGACTAAGATTCCTAACTTTTTGTGTAACAATAAGTTAAATAGAAGTTATGCCCAAGGCAAAGAAAAACAGCTGAAAAAAACAATGACATTACAGGAAAAATTAAATCTCAGCTCAGAGGCTATGAAAAATAATTTATGCTGCCCGAGTTGTTAACATGGAGGGGACCCAGAGGAAGGGGGGAGTGGTTGTCTGCAGTCAGGACTGATTAGGAGAGGTAGAGTGAATAAATAACATATAACCGCATGTTACGAAAGAGTAATATAAGATGGAAAGATGCTGGGCCAGATTCAGGAATAAATAGGAATTCACGGTTACGAACAGAGACAAAAAGAAAAGCTGGGAAGCAGGGGCAGGGGGGAACACGAAGGGGACGAGATATTTTTACGATGGTAGTGAAAACATAAAAATAGGTAGAGGGAGAGACACTGAGAAGAGGTGAGGGGAATAAAAAGAGGATTTGTGTTTAATAGGTTTGTAAAAATGTTGTGGGAATAATGAAAAGTGGGAAAGTAAAGGAAAAATGGGGAAGGTAGGAGTAACATACAGTTGCAAGAGCTGTAAGAAAAATGTAATGAGAACACTGAATATTTTGAGAAATAACTCCTCCCTTTGTAGTTTCCAAATAATAATTTCGTGTTGAAGAATTTCCAGATACTGCTATTAAGATTTGCAACTTTTACACTGAGTTGTTCCAGTTTAACACTGAAATATTCCGAGGTTTTCCTACTCAATTTCTGTTTGTCATTACCCCTTCACATCGCCCCCCTTTCCTTTGACTTCTCCTGCAACCTTTTCTTTTTTTACCTCCTGACTGTCTTCCCAGTAGTCTTCCCTTGCAGTGTGTGAAGACATTTCACTCTGCTGTGGTGCTTCCTGAACCTCCTCCTTTTCAGTATCCAACACTCTTCAATTCATGAGCTTGCTGTGTCTTATACATTTACTTTTAAGTTCAGCACCCTTTCATTTGCAAATGACACATTTTTCAGTTCGATACAAACTCTTTTATCGTGGAGGAATATTCTTCCATGCTGTCAGTTTCCACAAAAAAGCAAATTTAGGTGTTCGTATGTTCAACAATCTTTCTTTCCTGTTCTTTAAGTCATCTCATCATTCCAACATGTTATCATCTCATCATTCCAACATGTTATTTTTACAGTGCTATTCACAGGGGTATGAGGAGTAAATTTTGTAGCATTATATTACTAATCAAACAGAACTGATACATTTCATGCAGATATTATTTACAACATTTCAGTCTTCTGCCAACTTGGTAAGATTAATGACCAATTCTTGAAAAAATGAACTGCAGCAAAATGGCGGAACACTTACAAAAAATTGTTGTGGTCTGATGACAGTTAAATATAAAAATTAAAAGTTTTTTTTAATAATTAAATGTAAATGCCTAGAGTCATTTAAAGCCTACATTATTAGTAGTTAGTTCCCTGGGTTTGCATATTAAGTTAAATATCATGACACAATGATTCTAGAGAATAAACAGTCATACAACCAGCTATTTAGTGATAAGGCAAATGTTAACTACTATCCACTGAAACTATCAGGAGGCTGAACAGCATCATACAGCCCATCTTTGAGCACTGCTTAAGTGCCAAGGATCCTTATAGCTCAAATAATTGCAGAGATTCAGAAGGATTTTTCGTGCACTGCATGGCCAAATGGAGCAGGATCGGAGACAAGTGACAGATGAAGTAAAAAGAGTCATGGATATATATTTCTTGTTCTGAATTTATGATAATTGTAGACACATATTTAGCTTTTGTAGTCTCTGTATGTCTATAACAGTAAGAGTTTAATTAATGAATTGAAGACACGTGTTTTGCTTTTGTCTTCCATATGTGTCTATAACAATATGCACACAATTCCCATTTGTCTTTAAAATGAGTATTATTGCCAATCATTGTCTTTTATGCACTGGGGAGACAACTCAGTTTGATTTTTTTAGTGCGTGAGTAAAGTTTGTTGTAGGTAGTGAAGGTTGTATATATATTTCCAGTGTTACATTAAGGCACTGCTCATAAACATTGTGAGAAATTAATAGTGACAAATTTATTAACTGAGTAAATGTGATGTGAACACTGTGCTAATCTGCCATGTTTTAATACTGTATAATGTTGCTTCACAATGTCCCTATGCAGCTTTATGCAATTTATTTTCAAATAAGTGAGAAATTTGTGGGAATGAAACATAGAAAATTGGCAAATGTTTTTGCTTATAGTAAAAAAAAAAAAAAAAAAAACTGTGTGTACCATACAACCAAAAAATTTTCATAGCCTTTTTTCTGTTATGAATCTGCAATAAAATCTAACTTCATTAATAACAGAATGAAAAAAAAGTTTTCTTACAGTCAGTGATAGCTTGGATTTTCATTTCTTTATGTTTAAATGTGAAAATTATGCATGCATTAAATTAATAAATAAAATTAAATATTTAAGGGCCTTGAAAGTACTTTCTTTGCATGGATTTTAACTTGTTTCCATACTTCAAAGTGCATGATAAAGGGTCTTACAAGCTGTTGTTATACATCTGTAACTTTGATTGTACAGTTTGTTGCCTCCTCATCCCACCCCTTAGTTTTAGTGCTGTAGGAAGCATGCATGTAAATCTTGTATGAAGCAAGTTGGTTTTTGTGTTTCTTCAGTAAAAATCTACTCTTTTATATTTAACGTAGCATTTTCTTCAAAGAATTAAATGTGTTAATACTAGTGACTCACATTATTATTGTTATTTCTAGTTTGTTTGAGGAGTGCAACATTACATTTGACATTGATTAAAGGTTATTAAAAGTCAAATTTCATGTCAAAGTAAATCTGTTTTAATTTTCAAAGAAATAGGTTCTCAATAAAAATACAGGGAAAATTTGGCCTTATGAGTATAAATGATTTTCAGATGAGAAGAAAGTGACTAAGAAGAGGAAGACAAAGACTGAAGTTGAAAAAGAAGGTTTGAAAACAATAAATATAGTTCCTTTTCCTTTGTTGCTCTACCCACAACTATGCATTTGCTCTAAATACCAGACTGACTTTTTCCTTGTAGCTCTATTTTGTCGGTTCACATGACTTTTTTTAAAGAACATTTTCTTAGAACTCACTTGCCATTTAACTCTCTCTGTGCTTGTTATTAGCCCAGTAGCTCTTCTATTTATAGTGTATTTCTTGCCACACTGACATTTTCTTATTTCCTCCCCTCCATTGCTATTACATTTATGCGCCGTTATTAATTTCTGGGGAAATAAATAGCAGCAAATGAAGCAAGTCACTTTTGGTATAAAAGTCGAAATGAATTTCTTTTAGCAATGAAGGGTGGACTGTTTCTGTAGCATAATATGATACAGGTAGCACTTTCCATGTTTTTTCTGAAAGAGACAAGTACACAGATAAATGCAACTGTTTTAAGGAAAAAACTCTTCATAAAGAGAAATGTATCCTAGGAAAAGGGGAAAAATTATGAAAATACTTGAAGTTGTTGTGGCTGCATTTTGTAGACTTTTTCATAGCATAAAAACTATACTTCATTTTTTATTGTACTGACAAATATGGCTTCACTTAATTTTCTGACAACGTGTCTCCTATATTTTCCCATTGTGAATGTAGGACCCATAATTCAGAAGTGATTTGTAATAGATATGTTCTTATGTTTTATAATAACTATTAATAATCATCTCATTCATATTAGTGAGATATGAACTAAATATAATTATATTAGAACTTGATGAAGTGTGTTTGTACAGCTTTGGATATGATCATATGAGAAACCTGAATGAAAACTGAAATTACTTATTGCTTATTACACAATACGGAGCTTCATTCTTCTAAAATGCCCAGTTATTATGAAAGAGGAAAAGGTTTCATAAATAAGGAAGACATTTTGGGGTTAGCAATGTGTAAGCCAAATCTGTGTAGGAGTGAAGTCTTATCTTAAAGTTGAAAAGATTATTTCTTTGAGTTAAATATTACTTTACACTGTCCAGACACATTAATTTGACCACCTGTCAGAAACCTGAATAATGACCTTCTGCAGCATGGACTTCTGTGAGACAACTAGGAAGAGAGTCAGTGAGGTTCTGGAAGGTACTGACAAGGATGCGGAGTCATGCCAAATCCAGTTCCATGGCCAGCTTCTCTAGGTTCCTCAGTTGAGGATCAGTGGTTCAAAGAACCCAATGGAGGTAGTCCCACAGATTCTTGATTCCATTTAAATCCATGGAGTTTGGTGGCGACTGGAGTGTGATAAACTCATCCTGGGGCTCTTGAACCATGCACCTACACTGCAAGCTGTCTGACCTGTTGCATTGTCCTGCTGGTAGATTCCATTGTGCCAAGGAAAAACAAACTGCTTGTATGGTTGGACATTGTCCCCAAGAATAGATGCGAACATGTGATGATCCGTTGTGCTTTCTGGAATGATGTCATCACTCAGGGGATGCCATGATAACATTTGCCAGACCATATTGCTCCCTACTCCGGCCTGGACCCTTCTCGTGGTTGTTGCAAGGTGTTTGTTTTTATTTCACGTTCCTATAGGCCATTGGCCATCTGTTCGAAGAATATAAGATGTGATTCATCTGAAAATACCACTTGTTGTAACTCAGTGGACATCCAGTTGTGGTATTGCCTATGAACAATGGTAGCATGGGTCTATGAAGCAGATGCCTTTCATGAAGACGTTCACTGAACAGTCATTGAGGAGACACAGGTAGTAGACCCTTGGTTCACCTGGGTGGTCAGATGCTCAACTCTTGCATATCTATTCACTTATACATATCTCTGCAGCAATCTTTCAACCCTGTCATCTATGGCCAGTGGTGCCCCACAGCTGCTTCAGCATCGGTTTTGGATAGTGCCATTTAGCCATGCATGATATACTTTAACCACATCAGCATGCACACATTTTACGAACTTAGCTTCCAGAAATGCTTCCACCCTTGGCTCAAAAGCCAGTGATCGTGCTGTTTTGGATGTCAAATACATTGCTCTGTTTCCACATTAGAACATTGACTGCACTGTCCACCATGTGTCGCCCCCCCCCCTCCCCCCAAACACACACACCAAAATGCTTCACATATCCTACAGTGATAGTGCTGCCACCTGTCATTTGTGAGTGCTTATTGCACATTGACAATGAAGATAGGCAGTGGTCACATTAATGCGGCTGGACCTTGTGTTAACTTCATAATAAGAATAGTTGATCATTTCACTATAAAAATGATTTTCCTTACAGCTTTATTTTTTATAATTTTGTTAATTTAATAGTTCTATCAATTTGCTGATACCAGATTGCAGAGAGGAAGCCAATCAATGTTTATCATTAGGTTCTAAAAAACTGAGTAAATCCTAAAAAAAACTGAGTAAATCATAGTGATATAGTATTGTTAGAGGGGTGCTGATGAATGTTGACAATAAGATTATGGCAGAGTGTAGTAAAGATGTATTTATGTGTAACAGATGCTTGAAGATGGAGTCATATGACCCCAAAAGTGCTAGCAGCTTGAAATAAACACAACAATGAAAATACAACTGTAAGGAAAAATTATTTATATTGGGAAAAGCGAATTGTAAGAATATGAAGGAGAATGTTTTCAGAAACAAGGAAAATAGAGTTGAATATGAGAGAGGGGAGGAAAAGTATGCATTCATGTTAACAGATCCTATTATAAAAATAATTATTAAATTAATGTTAGACATTTGGCAAAAAACTGGAAAGAAAAGGATAAATAGAAATTATGAGACCACTTATCTTTCTTTGATTCCATATGTGTAGAATGTGGTGTAAGACTAATTAGTTCTGCTGTACTTCTTTGGTAACTGTGTTAATGTCTTTCATTTCAAATATAATTTTAGGTCCTTTCAGGAAAGTGCTATCTTGAAGATTTTTAACATTACTGTTGTATTACCTTAGCTTTAACAATGATGCTTAACCACAAAGACACATTTTATTAAAACTCAGGAAAAGTTGTCTTTGCTACCATTTCCTTGACTCACTCATTCCTGCTTTCAAACCATTGTGCTGATGATAGTCCCTGAAACTAAAACAACAAAAGAAGTATTAACAACTACGTGAAATTAGTATTCTTTTGTCACAGTATAATATCTTTTCAAGTCACAAAAACCTCATATAACTGGAACATGATCTTTTTCTTCACTCTAAATATCTGTTGTAGGTTGATTGTTATATTTAAAGCTAACATTCAGAATTGTAACTTGTTCTATCATAGTATTTTTCATTTTTTAAAATTTTTTCAGGCACTCAATAAGACTGATAAATATTGAAAGCTAATTATGACACGTTTTACAAATAGACAGATTGTGGGATATGATTGTCTAAGTTTTGTATTTAATTTACTTTATTCATTCATGAATATGTGAACTTGTTTACTAGTGATTCTCAGATTGGTGCCATAAGAAACTGAGTTTACTGTTGTGTGCATTTCATGTTGTGTTGTGTTTGAAATGGAAAGAAATACAGGTCTCTGTAACATATTATTGTATTACAGCATCATGCTGCAGCTGTATGTATCAACTTATTGAGAAAATTAATATAGTCAAACTTTTGAGGTCATAAAGGAAATGATATTTTTTATTATAATATTGGTATATTATGATGCAAGATTTAG